>NW_009203869.1:5104-20417 GCF_000690835.1 Fulmarus glacialis
TGGTTTCATTCTGCTCCTAAAATCTGTCTCTGAGACTGTGGCTCAAGTGCAGTACTTCTATGCAGCTAGAATCTCTTGATTTGTCCAGCTAAGTTACCAAGCTAGATTCCTTATGATCCCTTTATAATGAATGAAAAATTGTCAATTTAGAGGATCTAGAAAGGATCTAGACTAAAGCCTGGCTGTAAACTGGTCCCCAAACAAATCATTCTGCTCCTAAAATCTGTCTCTGAGACTGTGGCTCAAGTGCAGTACTTCTATGCAGCTAGAATCTCTTGATTTGTCCAGCTAAGTTACCAAGCTAGATTCCTTATGATCCCTTTATAATGAATGAAAAATTGTCAATTTAGAGGATCTAGAAAGGATCTAGACTAAAGCCTGGCTGTAAACTGGTCCCCAAACAAATGTGTCTCTCACCAATGACCACAGAATATACTAGGGAAATTAGCCTCATTTATGGATAAAGGACAAAAACTCAAGGCTGGTGGAAAACGCAGGTATTCCTTCCTTATTCTAGTACTCTGAGCTCTGTGAATTCAATAACATGCCTCATTCCAGCTTCTGTTTATATTTTGTCTTCCTTTTTTTTCAGTGGCTTTTAAGTTACACATTTTGACTCACTTCTTTTTTTAAGAGCTGTTTCTGAAGGCATCTATACTCTTTGGGTATCCTCAATCTCTCTTTGTTCTTCTGAAGGAGCAAATAAATGGATGGCACAGAGTAACTCCATTTTCCTTTTCCTCTGTTTTACATCTGTCCCATACAAAGTTAGATCCCTCTCCTAATGCTGAAAACATTGCTGGATCCCCTAGAACTGAAAGGAACTGTAGAATTGTTTAAGTTATTAACATCGTCTCCATTTGATCCCAAATAAATTCTGAAATTACAGCATGAAATGTAGAAGGGATAGAAGCCTCAGTGAGCACATCATCCAAAATAAACTGATCCCAGCCACATGCCTCCAACTATGGATACTTGATCGGTAAAGTCATTTTTCCCCAGGGTCTTCCTGGGCTACATTGATTGTATCACTTTCAATATCTCTTCTTTGGTTACAAGCGACTCAAGAGATTTCTCTGTCTAAGTTGCCTGGCTTTGTCAATTCCAATTTATCTGGATATTCTTTTACCTTTTTCCTCAACAAGAAAGGTTTGTGTTTGATAGTAAGCCTCATAAAAGCCCAAGAAGGTATTGCTAACCCTTCTTTCTTGCGTTACGAATTTCCCCCTCAGGTCTACAGAGAAGTGCTATCAAACAGCTTGACTGGTTGGCAGGTACCATCTATACCCACCATTTACTTGGCATTCTCATTTTATTCCTAGCAGCGGCTTTGTTTAATGTAGGTTTCCTTTTTTGTTTCTTCCCGCCCCTCGTCCTCTTTATGTATTTGGGAAAATTAAAAGGTCTCCTTTGGTGTCCGGGGAACAGGCCAGTGGTATTTTAACCCTTGAAGAATACCTTTACTTTTTATTCCCACAGAAATTCATATATAAGCCCTGCCTGCTGCACACATTTGGTTTCAAAAACTGCTTTCTGAAATACTCAGAAAACCTATGGAGAATCAACAGATAAATTATCCCCTTGAATTCTGAGTTTGGAATTGCTACGGCTAGCAAATCTTTTCATTAGCCACGTTTATGTTCAATGCTCCCCAGTGCATTCAGTCATTCAAAAAATTCCAATTTTGGATCAGTTGTAATAAGAATAAGCCAGGAAAATCAAAAAGATGAACTCCCTGTGGTATACACTAGCTTTCAAGCACACAAATTCAATTGAGCAGCTCAAACACTGTTCTGCAAAATTTGGTGCTCCAGAAGATATATGCAGGTTAAATGAAGTTTACACTTCCTAAACATATGACCTTTGGTTGTTATTTTGTCATTAGTGAATGGTTTACTTTAGATGACAGTACCAGCATGCCAGAAAATCCCCTTTCTACATTATGGCCTGAGACAGAGCTAAAAATCGAAGTTTGGAGTAGAGCCAAAAAAACCATTTTGGACTGGTTTTCCCCTGAAAGGAAAAAAATAAATGAAGTTCGTTCAGATCAAGATGTCATAAAACTACTGAGATTTGACCAAAATTTTGTTAATTTAACTTCTCAAAAGTGAACTAAATCAAAAAAGAATACAAATTTTGTTTTGAAATGAAAGGAAATGAAACAAGTATTACCCTGTTTGTCTTCAGCCAGAAAAAAAAACCAAACATGGAATTTCTACTTCACGCCTACTTCCTATGCACATGCATATTATGCTCCTACTCCTGCCCTCATTTCATATAAGACAAACATTTAAGACAACAAAATTTGTTGTGTTTTATTATTATTGCAGAGATATAATTGTGAGGCTAGGGGAGCAGTGGGAAAGAGAAGGGGTTACCACCCACTGTGGTTTGGAGGTCCAGTTGCTGGATTTCCTTTGGGAGATATATAGTACTCAACCACATATGAGGCAACAAAGGAAATGCTAGTGAGAGGAAGCTGCTGTCCAGCATTGGTTGTTAGATTATTTAGTCTTCACACATTTAAAATAGAAAGTGTAAACTGTTTTCTTTCTGCCGGCCTTAACCACTGATCAATATCGACAGTTTCTTATAAACAATGCAGTCGTCAAAGAAATGCAATCTTCTTTCTCCCGGAGCAGTTACATATTAGGAAGAAAAAAGAAAAAAGAGTAAAGGTATGTGTGCATGCATGAGTGTGTGTAAGACAGAGACAGACATTCATTGTGTTCCACTTATCCAAGGATTCAGGTTATATTAATTTTCTACCATAAAACTGGGGCTAATAAGCATGGTTGGTTGTTCTTTCTCCAGTCACTGGCAATCAGTGCAATAAGTTGAGGTCTTCTCCCTCCTCTCTTCGTGTGACTGATGGGTTTGATCCTATAAGATGCTGGCTTCTCTCCAGTCAGAAATGACAGTCATTTCAATCTCCAGCGGAGTTGTTAGCGCCTGGCGTGCTCGACTCTTGTTTACCAGCTTCTGCTTTATTACCGACTCTGGGAGTGGAGCCTGAGAAGTGGCAGGTGCTGACACCTCCATCAGCAAGACATAGATAGGATAAAAGCCATCAGTGACAACATACATGTACACGTATGTACATACATTTGTCATGATTTCCAAATATGTTTTCATTCCATGCAAACTGAGACCTTTTGAATTTGTCCTTTAATGAAAAATCTTTGGAAAAGGAGATATAAAAGGTTTCTGTGTAAGAAGGAGCACCCAGTAAGTTCAGCCCCTGAGTTGCTTAGGCTAGCTCTGTATTAATAAACCCCACAAAGTGTGAGTACTGCCTCATGATTGCCCATTCAGGTCAGCTGCCAGCATGTTCCCTGGTACTCGGCCCATGAGACCTAGCGCTCTTCCAGAGAGTGCTCAGGAGCATGTCAGGGAGACCATGACAGTAACCAGTACTATTAACACAGATGAAACTCAGAAGTCTGAACCTCTGTTTGTTGCATGTAGCTCTTCATCATATGGATATCTTGGAGCTGCATTTTTCTCAATGTGTTTTCCTGACTCCAGACCTGACAAACTGTTTTAGCCAAAGTTCCCAAGTGACTTCAGTGAGTATTCCCAGCAGTATGCAGCTAAAGCTACTGATTTCAACCTGTGGTTATCCAGAAAGCATAAGAAGTTAGATGCTTTCAGGAGCTCTGTAGCCATTTGGAGCATTTCTACATGCCTGGGAATTTTGGACAAAAGTTGAAAACTTTTTGGATGTTACTGGGCAAACATTCTTGAACAGAAGGACAGACAGAAAAAACACATCAGTCTCTGGGACAGTCCTGAGTAAAACAACTGATAAATTACTTCAAGCTTTTGTAGCCTTCAGAAAAGCACAGACCGTGGTACAGGTTGTTGTTTAAGAAGTCTTTCACTGAATTCACAAAGTATGCTAGTGTTCATGCCACTTTGTTGCTGCTATTTCAACTGGGATGACTCATTGGTCATTTTGCACAAATGCAATTACACATCTTATAGAAGAGTTAAGAATTAGGAATCCATTTTCAAGTTTTATGTTGATTCCCATTCTGTTAATTACACTATTAACTAAGATTGAAATTATAAACCAAATGAGTAACATTTTTTTGCTTTAGGAGTTAAAAGTAGAGCATAGGAATCTGATATCTAGAGATGATTATTTCTTTCCACCAACTATAATAAAAGCCAGAGGGCAAGTATGTTGATAATTTAGGTAGCTCAGTTAGCAGCCAAAAGTCAGATGGAAAGAATTGTTATTCAGCTGTGACTAGAGTCTGCTAGGAAAAGAGCATCTAATACCTTGCAGGGTCACTCTCATAAGTCCTGAGAAGGGAGATGAAGCCAAGGAAGTTGGGTTTCTTCACTCCAAGCACTTTTGCTGCTCTCCAGTGGGAAAAGAAACAGCCTTTGCATGTCACTGAAGAGCTACAGGCTATTTTTTTTTTTTTTTTCTTTTTTTTACCCTCCAGTTAGGGTAAAAAATATCCAAATAAAATATCCAAGATAACTGGTTGGGTTCAGTTATCAGTGGAAAAATTCAATAACTGGTAAGCTGGCCAGCAAAACATGAATTTGCCACAAGGAAAAGCTGCTGATCACTAAATGGTTATAGCTGTCGCTCAACAAAAATCTTCTAGAAGGGTCCCGGTGAACTCTGAGAATGGAATAATCTTATAGTTTTGATTTTGCTAGGTTATTTTTCCTCCCTTAAATTTCACTCAGGACTCAAATCTGAAATATATTCTTCCCCCTCAAACAAAAGATAACCAGAGCAGATGCATTAAGAGCAAGAGGGATAGTATTCTCAAAAGTTAACACTGCATCTTCACTGACTGAACTGTGCATATACATCGGGATGTCTGGTAGTCTGAATACTTGTGATGATGATATAGGTCCCAGTTTTTGGACACCTCACAGAAAGTGCAGTTCCAAACTGGGGTTTCCTGCTTTTCCCCCAAAAAAATCAGATTCGTTCTGATCCAGATGTTCCTTGTTGGCCTTTGAGTGAAGCCAGCTTCAGTAGCCACGTTTAGACAAACAGTTCTGGCTCCAGATTCAAAGATAAAAATAGCAAGAAAAAATCCACCTTGAGGATCCTATCAGGGTTTAGGCAGGATCTAAACATCAGGAAGCATCACAAAATAGATGTCTTAAGCGTGGTGTGGCAATCAAAACTTCCTAAGGCCATGGGACTGAAACCAGAAAAGACAGCTATTGGTCTTTTAGGATCCCAGCAAAAGCTAAAGACTGCTGTGTACCTAAGTTTCACCTGGGAGATAGCTCTTGGTGTTAGGATGTTTTAGATATGCAAGTGCATGAAAAACAGTGAGTGGTAAATAGACTGGAGAGGGGAGTAATGCAATGTGAGGTTGTGATTTACAGGAAAATATTCCTCCCCCCCGCCCCAAGTGAAGGATGCCTATTTGCCATTTATGTTTTTATCTTAATTTATTGTAATAGCTAGAAGTGGAGATAACAGAAAAAACTTTTGGTTTGTTTGCTAACTAATGAAAAATACAATTCAGTATAAAGCTGGTTCATTGTAGTTTTGGATAAACCAGGACTCTCCCTCTCTCCCCCCCTTCCTTCCTTCTTCCTTCCTTCCTTCCTTCTTTCCTTCCTTCCTTCCTTCCTTCTTTCCTTCCTTCCTCCCTCCCTTCGTTCATTTCCTCTTTCCTTCCTTCTTTCCCTGATAATTTAAAGAGCAATAATATAGGTATATAGTATTCTTCAAAGTATTGATGGTGATGTGAAAAAAAGTATGAGCCAGAGGAATCTTTACTGTCAGGTTGGGTTCTCTGGAAAAATGGGGATTCTTGGATTCAAAAGTGTATTTATTCATTGAATAAAATCATCAGTATGTTTTTCTTTGCTGGGAGCCTTCAAATACTGTCAGTGGACCCCCCATTTAATTTCCTATTAATGTTACTCAATAACAATGAAAGAAAACTTTATCTTCCTTCAGACTTTTGGAAGTGAAATACAACCCACAGATTTTAACCTTCTGCTGTACTGTCATTGGATGAAACTCACTGATAGCATGAGGATATGGGACTATGGCTGTCCTCCAGAGAGACACTGAGCTGAGTAAAGATGGTGGCATACCTGATATGTAACCTCAAGGTTCATCAATTTTCTGATTAAATTTCAGAATTGATCAATCATACCTAAGTAGGTCGGGAATGGGAGGAACAGACTGGAAGAGGGTTTGCATACTGCTCTTTTAGAGCTAGATGGCTTGCATATTGCTCTGTTGGAACTGGTTGTCTAACATGATATAGGTGCCGAAGTGCCTTTATGAGTCAGGGTCTCAACTGAGTACTGACTACTGAAGTACTCGTGCTACGGAGCAGAGAGTACTGAGTTCTGCTGTAGCTGTTTGCATGGATTTCTATGTCAATCCCAAATTTGTTACACTGTTTCTAAAATTTAAGGATTGCATCTGGAAAGGCATGCTCAAGGAACTTCTGTAGGACATCATCCTCTTAAAAGTTAACTTTATTGTGTCCAATGAATGAAATACTGAACAGCAGGTATATTATTTTTAAAAGGGATATAAAACAATAGCGAAGCACTGCCTGATTATATTACAGTATCTATCTTCTCATGTATCAGCAAAAACTAGCACTGAAGTATACCTAATTATCATATTTACAGTGGTACAGGTAGTAAAACTGTTATGTTTTGCATTGCTCAGGATGTTCAGGGCTGAAATAGATAAACTATGTGGGAGATTAGTAATAGGTAATTATTCTCTACTTACATATTCAGCTTCATATTTCTAAATTAAGGTAAGTGGAAAAAGCTTATAAAATATTCAGGGCTCTTTTATCTTTCCTCCTCCCTCTTATTAGAAACTGTGCATGAATTTGCATAGAATAAACTGAGCCCATAAATCATAGCAGAAACTGCAAGAACGTTCTTTGTAAGTTATAATTTAAGGTTAACTGTAGCACATTTTGCTTACTGTATTATTAATGACTTTAGTTCACTCATGACAAGATTACATATTAAAAATTGTCGGTAGACAAAACTCCAGTTCATAACCAATTTGCTTCCTAACCTTAGAAAGCCACTCACCATGTTTTCATACTTCCAAAGAAGAGACCATCAGGAAGAAAGTTTAACAGGCAATATGTTACATGGGCCCTGTTCTTCAATAGCTCTGGTGCATCTGGTCAAGAGGTTTAGGTACAAGGCCTTGCATGGAGTTTGAACTGTATCCACATGCCACACAACAGGCTTGGAAACTTGACCTATTCTCTTCTGTGGTCTGGAACTTATGGCTATACCCACAAGGCAAAATGTCA
Organism: Fulmarus glacialis; assembly: GCF_000690835.1. Lineage (NCBI taxonomy): Eukaryota > Metazoa > Chordata > Aves > Procellariiformes > Procellariidae > Fulmarus > Fulmarus glacialis. Next base: position 12,403 of record NW_009203869.1, read on the forward strand.
GCAGAAACACCTGGAGAACTTCAGAACAGAAACCGTGATACGTGCAGAATACCTGCATGATTCTCTGCCTCGGCTAACGTGAAGCACCGAGTGATAACATGGGTATAGTGAATTAGTATCCTTGTATGACTCTAACTCTGTTATACATTTGCAGACAGTTAATGTTAAAGGGAATCCAAATTTGCTGGGCACCAAGACTCCCATGGGAGGCTGTGATTCCTTCCCAGACCGCTACAGCCAGGCTGCTGTGGTCCCCAGACTCTCAGTTCAGCCAGAAGCAAGGCTAAGCGTGCATATGATCAAACATGAACTAATCAACACAAATACAAGGAGAGCACTCTTACAGACACCTCAAACAGTACTCACACAAACATGAATAATACAAATGGCTTGATCCTGTTTGTGCTTGCTGGCTAATCAGGCTCAATGTTTGCTATCAGATTTTGCACCCATGCCAATTCAAACACAAAGAGATCTCTGCCATTGCTGTGGGAGAGACCTGTGGTGCCTCCAGTAGCTGACTCTCAGACCCCTGGTCTCTCTGGTGTCTGGTTCCCAGAACTCTTACTATTCTAGCTACTCCACCTTGAGGTTCATTATCCTCACACACACAGAATAATGAGCACTCTCACTGGGGAAAGCAGGTAGGAGTAGAGTTGGATAAGAAGATATTAAGACGACGACCAGACTGGTTATCAGGCAAAGGGATTGGCTAGGCAAGAGCACGCTGATCTGCACCTTCTTTACACAACACCTTTTATCCCCTGTCTTCTCCATTTTCCTTGTTTTCTCCCTGATCCACCTTGTTCATTCCCTTTGCCTACCTGTTGTCCTTTCTCTAAGCATCCCACAATAAGTTTTGCACAACACCACAAACCTTTCCAAATATCCTGCAATAAATTTTCTCTTTCCTCTGAAAATCATGATAATCTTGTTTCCCTCTTCTTATCAGTTGCTGCTGTTTCTGACTGAACTTCCTCAAGGCTTCGAGCTATCCCTTCAACAGTCCATCAATCGGTCTGTGACCTGAGAGCTGTGGTTGCTGGTAGTGGCTGCTTTAACTCCTGTTTGTTAGGATTTGCATATCTGGGTGTTTAATGTGCTACTTGTGTTTCTCATTCTAATCTTTTATGCTGAACAGGCATTAACGAGATATTCTCAGAAACCACGTACATTTACATTCCATATATTTTCACCTTATGCTCTGTTGTATCTGCTAAGGGAAATCACTGGTACCTAGGCAATAATTAGTTCACTCCAGTATTCACTACTATCCTACCATTAAATGTCATGCTGAAATCCAGGAGCTGTTGGGTTCAATACGTCTTACGCTTGAACATTATTAATAACTGTCAGACATTCGGAAGACTGGGATCACCAGCTGCACAGACATCTAAGTTTGAAGCCTACATAACAGCATGATTTTCCTTTCTGCATATTGTAGAATCATGTTAAAGGATTCCTGTGACATTACTTTAATTTGGTAGTTTAGTACATCATCATAGGTTCTTCTTCTTGGCTTTCATTAGCTGGTTACTTTGCTTGCAACTGATGATTCTAAAGATCTTGGATTTGACTTTCAGTGAGTTAAAGGAGTAGCTTCTAATGTCTAGATCCAAGTCCTAGCACATGGTCTTCCAGGATCCACAATGGAATAGCAGGCTACAGGTAGACTAAGAGAAAAAATCCAATGAACACAGGCAAAGAGTTTACTAGGTATAACCTTCTGATTCTTATTTAGCACTAACTTTCAGATAACAAGATATTTGCCATAGCACACTTAGTCTCTTTTTTTTGTTGTTGTTGCTTTTTTATTATTATTTACTATGCCTTCCTAAGCAAACCATTTACAGTGGCTTAATATTTCAGTCATGAGAATAGTCTAACCAGGTTTTTAGCAATGCAAGAATGAGTCCTTGATACTGTCCAGAACAACAGCTTCCTGACATCGATCACAATACTATTTTCTCCTTTGAATTTTACAGGAACTATCCAGTTCATTTGATAAACCTGAAAGAAAAGGGTATATGCCGTTTTCCCTTTGGAGATACTTTCATTACGAAATAGATATTAACACTTTATGCCTTTGAACCCAAATCTTTTGCTTGCCAAATTTACTTTAAATACAATAACAGAAGATTATCTTCTTTCAAAAATGTATGCTCTAGTAATGATTTACTTGATACTTATCGTACCAAGATTTTTTTTTAAAAATCCATTTTTTCTATAGAGAGTTGATAACGAGAAACAGTCCTCAAAAAAAAAAAAAAAAGGAATGAGTTTTTAAACTTTCTTCCCTTCATTTTGTTCTCCTTTTCATTTTTTTATAAGGAACAGTTAGGATTGAGATGAAATTTCTTGTTTAAGTACATTTTTGAAAACAAATGTTTAAATGTCCCATTTTGATGTTGCCAAACTGAAAAATTCCTTGTTCCAGGTAAGAAATTGCTTTTATTCAAAAATTAGGTGAAGTATTACAGAAAAGAATTGAAGGTCAAGACAAAACATTAATGTTTAAATAGTTTGATAGTCACAAGACCTTTTTGTCTGCACATTTTAAATTAGTAAAAGAGCTCTCAAAACACCAACTTCTTAGTATTACTCAGGACAGGAAATGTTTTGATATTTTTCAGCTTTTACAGAATACAAAAAAATGTTGATCATCTCTTGTTTACCTAGACTAATCTTCTGTTAAAAATGTTCTAAAAATATGTTCGTATATTTTGATTGTTTTAATTTCTCAATGTCTTTAATCATATATTCCTGCAATTTTTCTATATCTTTCTCATGTAAGGAAGGCACAGAGTAACCTATCCAAGTCAGGTGTCTTCAAAATTTTTATTCCTTTATAGTGAACATAGGATTTTAGGTCACACACACTGTAGTCTCAAGAAAATAAATAAATAAAGGAAAGCTTTCATCAATTACACAGAAAAAAATAATATAACCTAAGAATATAACCTCCCACTAAAATAAAAAATCATCACTGACCTGCAGACAAGTTTTTTAATGTTTGTCACACAGAAAACGGACATCAAAGAATCAATTACATTGCAAGTAGATTGGAAATTGTAATATCTTTAATGTCTACATTCCAGAGAAAAAAATGGTCTCGTGAATAAGATAAGTGTCCTTCATACTACACAAATAGAGTTGCAAGACTTTTTTTTTTAAGTGCCTTTTTTTTCAGAAGACAGATTTATTTTATAGACGTGTGCTTGGGTTACTAAATAAGACACCATATTTTTATATGGATTTTTTTCACACCAAAAGGGTGATGAAAGGGAATATTCAATAGCATTCTGATGGTAAATCATCATTGCTCTTGTAAGGTGACACATTGTTTTACTTGTTCCTGATTAGCCCTTGTTGTATCTCACATTAATGGTAACCTCTTCTGCAATCACAGCTCTGTAGAGTCAAGCCAGGTAAAGAATCTTTCATGTTACTAATTAGAATAGGGTAGCTTTTAAAATATTTCAGCTCTAATATACAGGCAATCACTGGTGCATTTTGAACTGCACATTAATCCCAGAATGTGGTAGGTTCTTTACAGGCAGATACTGGTCTTTGAGGTAGAATTTGAACAAAATTAGCATAAAATGAGAATAAGGCAAACTGCATTCTTTCATACAAAGTGTTACCCATTACTAAAGAGTAAAGTGAGAAAGGATTGCATTTATAATGGAATGTGCGCATAAGAGTAATATTGATTTATGTCAAATAAAAACACAGAAAATAGTAGAAATTTGGTTTCCAGCCCTATTTATTAAATTGCTCCATAAACTGAACTCTCCTGCGTCTGTGGCAAGACGACAAGATTATTACAGAACCAAATAAATTGCCAAAGCTTTCTTAGTACTGTGAGGAATGAATGACTTCTTTCTTTGTTTCCCCTTTTCTGCCCTTCGAAAGATTCCCACCTTGGCCAAAATTTTCAATATTTTAATTAGCAATCCAAAAGTAGTACCATACTGGATTTTTCTATGATCTTACTGTTATTTCAAATAAAAATAATTGTGGAAGATATTTTTTACTGAAAAATGTTGATAATATAATAATAAAAAATTGTTTCAAATGTACAAATAATATTTTGAAGCAGGTCTATTCAGAACTTCTTCAGTTCTCTATCTTCCTCACTATAGTCACTATGATTAATTGTGTAACAATAATGCATGATAATATAAGCACAAATCATACAGTGAATAATAAAGATACTATATTATTGAATGTTTTAGCTGAAGGCTTACAGTCTGGGGAAGAAGAAAGAGCTGCATTTTCTTTTCTTACTTTAATAAAGTGTTCAAAGATTGAGGTTCTGGGTTCAGATCTAGATAGACAGATGTGTAGAGCGAACTGGCAGAGCTTCAGCAGCCCAAGAAGGCCACATTGTTTTATTCTTGCATTAATAATTAAAAGGTACAAGTGGACCTGAGAGTTAATAAGCTGAGGAAACTTTGGAACTACGCATTACTAAATGGGTTGGTTAATATAAGAGATATTTCAACCTTTCCTCCAGCACTGAATGTAACTTGCAATAAATCTTTTGATTCTGAGGTGTGTCTCCCCACTATTCTCATGAATATGAGCCTCTGCATGTTTTAGCATATCAGGAAAAAGCAATATTGAAATAAGGTAACAAAGTCAGTTGTCAGGAGTCTTACCAAAAAGAATGGCACATCACCAGTCACACTTACTGAAAGGTCCATGATGGGACACCAGTACGTTATACACATATCAGCAGTTTCCCTGTATATGAGGAATATTTATTAAATCTATATTTCATGTACATACACTCGCCTCCTTGTTTGTCATAGTGAATTTATGAGTGATGGTTTATTCAGCCTGGAGAATTTAGGCTTTGGAAAGGAAAATGAGTTGAAAAACCTCTTTAGCATTACAGGAAAATATAAATTTAAGACTCTCAGAGCCATTGCAGTGGTATATATCCTGCCTTTGGTCTTCTTTTCTCAAGTGAATTTACTGTGGCCCATTACATGACACTCGTACCAACTAAATTACAGTAGCTCTCCATTAAATAACAAAGATATGATTGGTAGTGTGCTTTACATACTCAAGGCAGTTTTCTAACCCCCTAAGTGGATAATTGTCAGTTATTGCTTTTAAATTGTGAGCCTTGCATGACTTTATTAAAAGTTTCCGAGATCCAAAACATTACTAAGGTAATGGGAATATATACAGGAGTGGTATATATAGAACTCTGGTATAGGGAGGAACAAAATCTGGAAAAGGTTTGGAACGTGTCAGGCTCTTGATATGGTCATACACATGCTTTCTTTTTCAAATGCCTCAGCCTTCAGATGTCTGTGCAAGGGGCAGAATTTTAGCTGAAAAATCCTGTCTATATTACTCCTCTCTTTCCTCACTAGATTCCTCAAAAAATGTTGACAACCAGCAAGTAATACCATCTATTTTGAAGCAGCTGTTTTGAATTGAACATACATATAGTTGATTGGAACACAAAAGACCTGAAGTCAAGAAGCAAAGAGGGCAATTCATCAGACAACTTTATTGTAAGAAGGTAAATTATCAATGATATGGCCACAAATGTCATTATAAACAGAAATGGTACCCATATGCAGGAACACCTGATGTCACAGACTGGCTCCAGGTCCATTCACTAGCCTTGACTCCACAACCCACTGTGTGCTCTCCAAGTCCATTGAGTGAAAGGGTATTTTACAGTAGTCATAAAGGAGTTCCCCTCTTTTTCTTTTTTTTTTTCATTTAAGATATTAACTAAAAATGTATTCTCTCATTTTCTGTTTCATTCCTTTTTCATTCCTTCTGATGTGTTATTGTTTCTGTGATAGAAACCATTCTCTTTGCAATCCCATTCTGAGCTCCTTTTTCTGCCTTTTGCAATATTTTACTGGCAGATCTCTTAGACTTTACAACTCTTTTGCAAAGTACCTTTCCAAACCATGGTCCCTTATAAAAGCACAGCTGACACTCTGTTGTAGGTGTTAGCCATTCAGGGATTCAACGAAACCAGAAGGATATAACCTGCTGCTGTAAATTCGGCTGCTTAAATTAAAGGCGATTTCATGTTGACTATTCATATCAAGACTATTCTGAGCTATCCCTCTCTGTGTCTTAACTCACTCATTTGAATAAAATGAGCTGCTCTTCCCTCAATCCCTTCATTACTTGTTGGACTTTTTTGGAAATCTGTGTTAAATTCTAATTACCTATGTTTATGATTTTCTTCTCCCAGATGTAATGAGAAGAGGGGGTCATCTTGATTTCTTTTACTTTTTTTGTAAGAAACTGTTGTGCATTATATAAATTATTATTCCTCAACTGTAAGAAACTATCACCACCTGCTGTTACATATGATATGTCGAACTCATTTACGGCTCAGCTATGGGAGAAGTTGCATCAGGGAGATATGCACAATCATAAAATGACGTAATCATAATAGTTGGAAGTGACCTGAGCAGGTCAGCTCAGAGCAAGTCCAATTAAAGCAAAGTATTCAAGGCATTATTTGTCAAAGTTTTGAGTATCACCACGGATGGAGCCCTGTGAGCATCTCTTGGTGGGAAGGGGGAAATTATCCTTACATCTAGTCAGAATTTCCCATGCTCCAACGTGTGTCCACTGCCTCTCGTCCTTCTACTGTGCACCTCCAAGAAGAGTCTGGCTCCATTTTCTCTACAGCCTCCGACTAGGTAGTTGTAGATGGCCTAGTCTACAGATCTCCCCTTAGCCTTCTCTTAAGGCTGGAAAAAAGCAGTTCTTTCAGCCTCCCATCCTCATGAGGTTACTATTCATCAGTAAAATTGACTTTGCCAATGTTTCTTTGGAAAATCTTCTAGAGGAAGGTATTTGCGTATAAAGGTATTTTAAAAGTTATTTGTCTGCCAGCTGAAAGAGCAAAAGAGAGGATGAAGGGAGGATGTGAATATCACGTAGGCAACCAGGAAACAATGATTCAGTATTTCTCACAATGTAAAAATGAACCAGTGAAATAATTATTAAGCCAACTAAAAACAAATAAAAAGAAGCATGTCATTAGTGTATGAAATTCATTTCCATATGATGTTGTGGTAACTAAAGCCAAAAAAATTGTGAAAGATAGAGACATTAGTGGCTACTAAGTTAGTCAACTTGGGAAGTTTGTAAGAAGAATGATAAAAGTTGAAGTATTATAGCAGGAAAATAATAATTCTGTACTTGCCCTGTCTTTTACGCTCTTTCCATTTATATTGTTTCTGCTGGTCACTTTTGGAGGCCAAGTAGCAGGCTAGAAGGGCCCTTGATTTCATGCAGGGATGATAATTATTCCAGAGATATCACTGAGAGATTGCCACCTCCAGACTTTGTTAGGGCAATGTGTCCCTAGTTTGCGTTCTGTGGCCATGCAGGCCAAGGACTATTATTTGTCCTTCTGCAGACTACTCAGGATGCCGAGGCATGGCTAGGAACAGCAGTGCATACTGGCAGGAGACACTGCACAACATGATTACTCTACTAACAATCACTTACAGACTTTGACAAGCGTACGCCTTATTCTCTCCCAGTGTTGTGGTCATCAAATTGAGGGAATTCTTGTTTATACTGCCCTTAGATGATGGTGAAAAACATTAAAATATATTTTACGTTGGGTGATCTGTGCATCCAGGTAAATATAGGAAAAAGAAGGACAAAAATGCAGATCTTGCCTTATGAAGAACGAGCATGTTGACATTAGAAAACCATGGCTTCTTTTACTCATTTACCTCATACATGCAACTAACAGATGGGTGTGTATTTTGCAGACCCATCCAAAGCCTCATGCATGTATAAAACCCTTACACCAGGTAAGCCTAATGAAAACATCCAGAAAACTCCAGAGAGTCATGATTTGATCCCTGATAGCCACCACAACCAAATGTGGCCTCAGTTCTCTTCACAGTAGCCAACATCAGGATAAGTTTACAAACAGAGAAGGACTGGTGGGAGATATGGTGGTAGGAGGCCGTCTTGGGCATAGCAACCATGAAATGATA
>NW_009203870.1:0-3340 GCF_000690835.1 Fulmarus glacialis
ATGGGGTTGGGGGGGGGGAGATGAGAAAATAATTAATGCATAGCTTAATTTACAGCCTCTGTCCCCCATGGGATGCCAGGTCCAGCGAGGGGATTCCAACTCCAAAAATGGGATTTTTTCTTTTTTTTTTTTTTTGCTCATCTCCGTGGTTTGCCATCATATTTTTGCCTGCTGTGAATACCCCTTTCAGGAGCGATATGTTTCTTGGCTTCCTCAGGCTTTCCTAATGAAACCCGTGCAGCATTTCGCAAGCAGGGGCTGTAGAAATAAGCAATATTTCATAGTAAAGTCGGTGCAGTTCCCCTCCAATGGACATTTGTCATGGCTTAAGGCTAGTTTTCTATCTTCACCCCTTCTGAGATATAAACGGAGTGGTGGAAGAAATGTATTTATATGCGAAAAATATCTATTCTACAGAGTTTAACCCTATGTGATGCTTTCCCTGCCCCCCAGAAATGAGCTCCTCTGGGGCTGGGAGCAGCACTCCTGCATGAGAGGCCATTAGCCATGGGAACGGGAACCCAAATCCCGCTATCCCAGCGCCCTTCTCCAGTGACACAGGGCTTTCTGCTCTATAAATACCCACGCAAGCTGCCCTGCCCCTCCTAATACCTGGTATTTATAGGTCCTGCCTTATTCAGGCTGGTGCCAGGCTGTCCCCAGCCCCGGGGTGTCTGTCCCCTGCTGAGGCCTGGCATGTTCATTACCGGAGTGATTTGTCCACTGGCAGAGCAAAGCCCTTTGCTGGGAAACGAGACTTTTTTCCTGCCTGAGGGCTTGCTGTGCTGTGATTTGTCCACTGGCAGAGCAAAGCCCTTTGCTGGGAAACGAGACTTTTTTCTGCCTGAGGGCTTGCTGTGCTGTCTAGAAAATGAAAATTGATTTCCTTTGCTCGATATGATTCTTTTCTCCAGCCTAGGGGAGTTATCATGGATGATGCTCCAGCTCCAGTACAACATGGGAAGCCTCCCCAGACACCCACCACGCCAGCACTCGTATGAGCAAAATATTTGCTTTTAAAAGCTGCCAGAGCTCCGGGTGCTGCTGCAGGCAGGCAAAGCCCCGGTGCAGTCCCCCAGCCTTCAAAACCACGGTGCTGGATGCTCTAGCGTGTTTTAGCAGGTTAGCTTCTGGCTGCTTTCGCTAGGCTCCGCAGGGACGTGTCCCCATGGCACCAGCCACGCACTAACGACCATCCCCGTCTCCTGCAGCGAGAGGAGAAGCGAGCAACAATCACCGATATCTCACGACGGGGGTTAATTAGCCAGCAGCAAGCCAGCATGCCTTCTGCAGCCTGAAATGCCCCACCGTTATGCCCAGGCTGCCTTTCTTGTCCTCTTTTCATCCCCAGCCCCGTCCTCGGAGGGAGATGGAGGATGACGAGCCACCCTGCAACAGCCTGGCCGCTGCCGAGAGCGGCTGGAGGTGGCAGGGCATGAGTTTGGGAGGGCGGGTGAGAGCAAAACCGGTGGCCTTTTCCTGCAAGGGCTGGAAAGGGTAAAGGAAAATGGATTTTTGGGGGGGTTGAATTAGTGCTTGGAATGAGGTGCAAGCGTAGAGGAGCAAAAACTGCGGTGGGGAAACTCTGGTGCACTGCCCTGTCTGCACTGGCCTGGGGAGGGTCTTTGCTGGGTCCGGGGGGTTTGGAAGTGGGTGTTGCGAAGCGGAGGGGCTGTCCCTTACCTCTCAGCTGGCTGAAGGTGGTGACGAATCGGCCGGTGAGGGACTTCAGCTCGTTGTTCGCCAGGGAGATGCGGTGGATTCCCTCGGTGACGCTCCTCATGGCTTTGTAGATGCCGACGGGGAAGGTCATCAGCTTGCAGTTGGCCAGATCTGCCCCCGGAGAGACCCAGGCACCTTATAATGCATCCCAGCTGGGATGGAGCAATGCTTTCCATCTTGTTTTTTCCCTCCTTAATGCTCGATTCGCCCATTTGGGCGCTGCCACCCATGGATGCTGTCATGTCCGTGGCAGGGATCTTTGCACCAACGGCTTGTTCCCATCAGCAATGCTCAGGAGGTTCTGCCTTCGGTGTGCGCAACCCCAAACCACGTTGCATTTACCTCCACGCTGCAACGTCCTTCTACAAACCCTCAGCCAGCCTGTCCGTGGCTAATAACGCCAGTAATCCCCCTTCCCTATGGCACTAACCCTCCGGGGAAGGTCGAGCATCACCGGGATACTTTTTCCACTGCTGATGGAGCGGGGCTTTCCCTGGGCATCTCCCGGCTGGATTTCTCATGGGGATGGGCAAGCAGCTGGGGAGGGAAGAGGATTTGGCTGTGCTTCTCGCCTGTTGGCATTTTCGTTTCTGTGTTTCCCTTCTCGGGAAGTGCCAGGGGATGGAGATGCTATATCCCGACCCTGGGATGCCCAGCCAGGCTCTGCCCCCTCCCTAAAACCATGGCGGGGGCTGCACAAGCCGGGTTCTCCCCAGCTCAGGAGGACATCAAGAGGCTGAGCGATGAAGCTCCGAGGCTCAGCGTACGCTGGTTTACACCCCAGGGCCGGGAATCCAGCGTGAATAAAACTGAGCGGCTTTCATCTCTCGCTTTTGAAGAACAGCGCGTGGGTCTCAGATATTAGCTAGAAAGGGGGAAATTGCAGAAAAATCCGCCAAAGCGATGTGGGTAGAGGTCTGGCTCCTGCCATCGCTTGCAAAGGGGGAGTTTATCCCTGGGGCATGTCCTACGGGATTATGTGCCATTGCTGGGAACCCACTCAAGGTTTGGGAGGGCAGGGAGCCCTTTGGGGGGAGCCTTTCCCTTCCCCAGGGCTGCGGGAGCCTCGGGCGCAGCACCCAGCTTTTTTTAGACCATGGCAGCAAAAAATAGAGCCCTGCTCCCGGACACCCGATCCTTCTCCGGGCCCCAAGCGGGAGCCGAGCCGGAGCGCCGGGCTTACCGAGGGAATCCGTTTTGTTCTCCACCGTGTCGTTCACCTTCCTGGCCACCCGGGCCACCGCCTCGCCCCTCCTCTTCTGCATGCGGGTGCAGTCCCGCCGGGGACGCGCTTCGGACAGGGGGATCCACGGCCGGAGGGAGAAACTAGCGGCTCCGGCCTCTCAGGAGAGGGATGCTAAAAATAACCGGTGGGATCAGCGTTCCCGAGGGAGGCTGTGCTGGGGCTGGCATGGCCCTCAGGGTATGAGATTCCCAACTTTCCAGGATGGTACATTTGGGATACAGGGATACATCCCCTTTCCCATATTGGGGTATGGGGATGCGTCCCCTTTCCTGGCTTGGGGTATGGGGATGCATCCCCTTTCCTGGGATGGGGTATGGGGATGCATCCCCTTTCCTGGCTTGGGGTATGGGGGTGGATCCCCTTTCCCGGTCT
>NW_009203870.1:3451-3864 GCF_000690835.1 Fulmarus glacialis
GGGCTTGTCGTATGGGGATGCATCCCCTTTCCTGGCTTGGGGTATGGGGATGCATCCGCTTTCCTGGTATGGGATATGGGGATGCATCCCCTTTTCAGGTTTGGGATATGGGGATGCATCCCCTTTCCTGGTTTGGGGTATGGGGATGCTTCCCCTTTCCTGGTATGGGATATGGGGATGCGTCCCCTCTCCTGGTGATCTAGGGCTGGTTGTGGCCCTTAGGGCAGAGGATTCCAAACTTTCTGGGTTGGTACTTTGGGATATAGGGATGCGTCCCCTTTCCTGGTGATGGTGAAGCCCCTGGGGCGTGGGATTCCCAACTTTTTGTGTTGGTACATTTGGGATATGGGGATGCGTCCCCTTTCCTGGTGATTTTGATCAGCTCGTCCCCTTTCCTGGTGACTTTGATCAGC
>NW_009203871.1:0-15904 GCF_000690835.1 Fulmarus glacialis
TAAATAAATAAATAAATAAATAAAACAAAGCAAAAAGAACTTTACATAATTCTTGGCAATGAAGGTATGTTGTGTGGGTTTGATTTCCTGACAAGACGATCTGGCATTTGCAGACAAATAATACCACACAGACACGGGCAACCACTCAGCTCATGCTACAGAGTTGCCAGCCCACCACAAAAGCAAAAAAGCAAACATAAAACCCACAGTAGTTCCGCAAAACCATTTTCATTTTTTTGTGAATCCTGGCCAAGTTACACATCTCATGCCCACAACAAAGTAAGTCCGTCTTTCCCATGAGTAGGTTTTCTTAGGAACGGAGAATGGGGGCGGGGGGGTGATGCATTACATCCTCATTTCAGCAGTGCCATGGCTGTAATATTCCCATAATGAAGAAATTAAGAAACACGGCTAAGTTTCATAGAAATGTTAAGCACTATTAGCACGAAGTCAATGTATGGACTTCTCAGCCACAGCAACCTCAAATCCATTAAAAAATAAAGTCATGGCTATTAGAGATATAGGACATTACCAAATGTCCATTAGCAAAGGCCAGTGAACTGCTGTAAGTGGGCTGTCAAGCTTGCAATGAGCAAAACTCAATATTTGTCTATAACCTCATTTGAGTTCAGTGTTCTTCTGACTCACCTGGGTAAGAGTCTGGCTTTCAGACACCCTGTTCAGGCTTTTTCTGCTTCAGATTAAAATCTCCCTACTGATACTGGATGCCAGAAATAAAAAATAAAACCACACATACAAAAACATTGTTTTGATGATGGTTTACCCTACTGTTGGCAAGATGTGTGACTGTTTTCACACTTGCTGCTGCTTCCTTGTCAGGTATCTATGAATAAGGCTGAGAATGTGTGAAGGAGGAGAAATCACAGAAATCCAGCAATTTACAGTATCGTACTGAAATTATCTTTCAATTCTTGGTAAAACAAATAAATTAAAAAGGAGGCCACAGCATTTCTAGCACACCGATGATTAGATGAAACCAGCCTTTACTGTGAAATAAATGCTTCAGTAGCCAGAGCAGGGAAGACGCCGAACCAGCCAGGGACCCCAGCAAACTCTGCCTGAGACCTGAAGTCAAGACACTGTGTCTTGGCTGATCTTCTGACCTTGCTGCCTCAAGGAAGCCAGCGGAGCGACCCCGCTAGAGCCCCCAGCTCGCCCTCCCTTTTGTCTTGTACACACCCACAAGGTGGGAGGGTGAGGAGAAACACTAGCACTACAGACATGGGTCTGAACTGAGAAACTGCGAGGCGTTCAACCAGATTTCTTAGAAGAGCTGTGTTCATTCTAGAGAAAACTCTTTGCAAATGCAGGAACCTCCTTACTGGTTCTCAAAGCCTCTGAGATTTTGATCTCTGCTTCCCAAGGGGCAACGGGCTGCAGCTTAGCTTTATGCATATCAAAACTGCTAGTCAATATAACTGCTATTTTGGATCATCACAGGATCAAGCTCTCACTTCTGTGAGTCTGTTGCCAGGTTTTCCAGTCCACTAGCAATCAGTTACCCGAAGCCATCAGAAGCCACAGATGTTCTCTAAATGACACTTTCTTTCTTGGTGGGTGGGTGGTGGTGGATTTTTTGGTTTTTGGAGTTTTGTCCTGTTTTGTTTTCATGGTAGCTAAATGAAATGCAAATGCAGTGAAATTTTGCCATCTAAGTCTTCAATTACCTGAAAGCCTTCCTTCATGAAAATTCGAGGACAAACATGTTTGTTCATTCCTTACAAACCCCAACAAGTTGGGCTGACTGTTAAAAATTATAGTTTAGAAATAGGTAAAACCTAAACGACTGAACAAAACTCCTAAGAGAGACAGAGGGTGCAATTTGCCAGCACGTAACACACAGTCTGATAATACACTCTACTGCCAAGAACTAGCAAACCCCATGGTCTGATAAAACAGGACGCACAAGAGGGTAAAGAGTCAGGCCCAGGAAGTTCCTCTGTATCGATGACAGCAAAAGAGAGATGCCAACAGCCCGAGAGGAGGAGCCCCATCGCTTAGATAAAGAGGAAAGAGAGGGTTCAGCTATGTCATGTGTACTCACTGGAGAATTTTTAATTCAAGAGCCTAGTTTAATGCCAATCAAGCTTAATATATCTTCACAGTGGTTTAAATAGGAACGGGACTGGACTCCAAGGAGCCTGTGCGAGCACAGATGTCCTCAGCTCCCAATGCACTGAACAGAAGCTGGTGGTCTGCATTCCCACCATCAGGCACTAACCACCCCCATATGCTATCTCAGTCAAAAGTGTTAACCACCATCAGAGTTTAACATTAACTCCTGATACAGCCATAAATGAATTCCCAGCAATAATCTGCTCTGCTTTTTTTTTTTTTTTTTTAATCTTGCTCTAATTATTAAGGAGCAAAACACTGATGAACTACACTGATTGCATATTCTAAAAAAAGTACCACCCTCCAGCTGCTCTGCTGGTGAATCCCCTGCTTGCTGCTTGTTGGGATTTACTCTCAGCCCGTTGCATCTGAAACTAATTACTGCAACACCATCCTTAACATTAATTCTCTTCTTCTCTCTGGAATCGGAAGCAATATGGTACATTCAGAAGATAATTTTTCATCTCTCTTCCTAAAGGGAAGATCTCAGCTGTTCAATGGAGATAATGGTAAATAAGTCACCAATTTCAGAAGGTGAAGCTTTCTGACATCCCTTTATCAGAAACCATTGTCCGAAATTTCAGCTGGTGATTTAGGAAACTTTTTTTATATGAATGTCACCAAGACCTAGAGAAATCTGTCAGCTTTCTCTGTGATCTCAAAGACAAATTGCAGCAATATCTTGTCAACCAGCTCTCTTAAACTTACTTCACTGCCTATTCTCATTGCACCTGTTTCACTATTACTTTTTCTCCCAGAAAACATTTTGCCCAACTTCCTTCAGCCATACTTGCTGGAAATTAACTGTTTTTCTTCCTTTTTAATTAAGTCCCTTTGTCTTCAGTGAGAAGAAGCACTTATTAAATGACCAGACTTATCAGGCAGTTGTATTTATGGTGTGGCACTATTAAAAAGAAAGATTGTGCCGTCAGGCCCCGATACATCAGTGAGATGCCCTGCCGCAGTTGGTTTCAGGAAGGAAAGTCACCCCTTGCCACCTGCCTGAGCTCACTCCTGTCTCCTGTTACCTTATCAGCCCTATTCCTGCATCTGCCTGGTCTCTGTGCTCTGGTGAGGCTGCACCTCTGGTGCATCTAACTGTCCTTCCCATTAGAGATCCTCGGCTCACCCTTCAGCAAGCAGCAAATGTGCTGCCGCCCACCTGCTCCCTTGGACCAGGCATCTGAAGAGTGGCTTTTTAAGAGGCAGAGCCTTTAGTCTGAGAGATACTGCTATAGCAAATATGTACTCCTACATTTTCTGCTATTCAACAGGATGCTAAAAATAAAAGGAAATGAAAAAATCAGTAATTCATTCAATTCAGCAAGCAGATGTAACTTGTGCCCTTCCACATAGACTTCCCGATGCTAAATATTAATCATAACAATTAGACCTTCTAGCAGATGACATCGTGCTTTCTCAAATTGCTGCAGAGCATTAAGACTCGCTGCTCGAGTTCTCTGGTGCCTGAACTATTGCATTGCAACGCATAACATTAGAAGAATTAAACAATTCAAAGCTGTACTGTTATGGCCAAAGTGACACAACTGAAGCAGTTTTCAGTTTCCGTGTGCATTCTCTGAATATAATCTGAACCTTTCTAATAATACATTCAAAACACTTACATCCTGACTATGCATTATAAAGTTAGAAAAGCAGCAACAAGATAAAACCAAACCCACCTGAGGATCAGATGTCCCCAGTCATTTAGGTGAAGATGACAACGAAAAGCTGTACCATTTCAATAAAACTCTAATCCAAGTACTCTCAAGATCTATCTAGTCTCTATTTTTTAAGCTATCAGGTTAAAATGAAGAACTGTTTGTTTGTCCCCTGTTTTTTCCATTATGTTGACTGAGAGATTACCTTTGCCACTTGCCGTTTGTGGCTCACTGACATTTGAAATAATGCAGCCAAGAAGTTTTCAATGGATGAAACGGAAAGAGAATAATTGAATGAAAGCAACTTTCATGCAAGTCGTGAAAGAAAGGCTATTTCTGTTGGGTTTAGTCTGGTTTGGTCCTGACCTGAAACTTGAGTCACGCACGCGTTCCCTGTCCAGGCTGATTTTGGATCAGTGCTGCCTTACACAATCCCTCGCGTGGACAAGCCCTTATTAAGCTGTGCACAGAGATGGTGAACAGCTGTATTGCTCCAAGAGACAACATCCCACTCTTTTTGTTGCCCCCTTCCCTATGTTGGTGGGCTGTGCAGATGAGTCACTGGCACCTTGAAATGACTCTATTACATTAGGGGCTGTAATTTCCCCCTGTGTAGCCCACTTGTGCTTTGAGACAGTTTTCATGCCCACGCTTTGGAACGGGAGAGCTTTAGAGCCGACAGCCGAGCTGAGAGCGAGCTTTGACTGTGAGGATTAGAAGAAATTTGCAACATTGTGTTCGCAGTATTTTGTACTCCGTTGTTCCCAGAGATAATGCCTTCACTTTTACTTGCAAGAGCTTTGTGTTCCCCACCACAATCAAGGAGAGGAAATCTTACTGTAAACCTTTTTGTTCTATATTATCATTTCATGTTGGTTTGGTGTGTTAATCAATGTGTCAGTAATGGCTGCAAAGAGAACTCATTCAATCCTCAGATGAAGAGAAATCTGAGCTTTCTAACACTGGCACGTTTTCCAGTGGATAAGCTTTTTCACAAAGTAATTATTTCATTTTCCAGAAAAATTACTGATTACATCACACTGGGAAAAACTAAGAGAGGGGCCCTTTATCTTCCCCATGTTTCTGCAATTCTTGTACAAACTTATACTTGTTACCATGAAAAATGACAAATTTGCCATCTGATCAAAATGTTAACAAGGTAAGTGTCACTGAGATGGATCACTGACTGTCACTGCAAGCCAGAACATGAGGATACATTGATATTTCTCAATATATTCACTGCTTCCCCAATGTTCGCTAACAACATTTCTACTGCGAGTGTAATAAATCACGCAGAAATAACAAGCTGCATAGGATCTCTAGGATATGATAGATTTGTTGTAATAGCAGTATCTGCAAGGTAGAAAACAATTGGTAATGATCTATAGAAAGACCTAATCAACTGTCATTTGCTATAATGTGGCAGATGAAGCAAAGATATGAAATCCATAACA
Organism: Fulmarus glacialis; assembly: GCF_000690835.1. NCBI lineage: Eukaryota > Metazoa > Chordata > Aves > Procellariiformes > Procellariidae > Fulmarus > Fulmarus glacialis. The sequence goes on from NW_009203871.1 coordinate 5,252, forward strand.
CTTCTTTAGCCACTGCCCTCCCCCTAGACATACACAGGCGTCAAGTGGGAAATAGTAAAAAGAATGAATGAGCTTTGGGGTTGCAGAAGTAGAAAAGAAAGTTAATAGCACGCCCTGGATGCAATCATTTAGTTATACACTGCTGAACAAGGCAAGGGATAATCACAGAAGCTGCACAGTCCTGTAACAACGATAAAGGCTTTTACCAAGCCTGCTCCTCCCCCTTTGCTTTATTTCTTTTTCATCGATTTCAGTATTTTAAAAAGTACTTATGTCGAGGTGAAACCAAATGCAAGTGGGGCTGGATAACCAAAGGAAAAACCCATCCTGAGTTCACAGGGGATCTCAGAGGACTGAAGGCAATAAGTGCCAAGGCTCTCCAGGTATTTTGTGCAGCTCCAGAGATCAAAAACAAATGGCTGTTTTGCACTGGACTGTGCCAGGTCCCAAACTGACTGCTGAGGCTTTAGTGTTCCTTTGCCTGCTCCCATGTGGGAGTGAAACACTCACCTTCCAGCAGACACATGCAAGATGTGCAGTTTCAGTTTACTGAAACACAAAAGTTTATCACAACTACTTTCCAAGGAGCTCAAGTGCTATCTAGGATTAAAGCCTAAAGTCTTGCATTTTTATACACTGAAATGCCCTCTCCCCATCACATTCGCCATTGCCACCTGCCTGCAATAACTTCCAGGTCAAGAACTAACATTCACCTATTAACCCATAAGCTTCCCAGGTTACACAGACTGTTCTGCACAGATTTTTCTTGCTCGCCACATCAGGGAAGTCTCTCTGGAGAACAAGGCAGTGTAGTGCCTGCAAGGGGAATCTTGGGTTTAAGACTTCAAAAGAAAAATTCAACCCGTTTTTACAAGGTGCAAATGAATCTTTTCCTTCTCCCCTCTTCTCCCCTCTTCTCCCCTCTTCTCCCCTCTTCTCTTCTCTTCTCCCCTCTTCTCTTCTCTTCTCTTCTCCCCCTCCTCTCCTCTCCTCCCCGGGAAGGATGGTGGAAGGATAATGGCTGCTTTGTGCTACTTTGCTTGCAAATCACATTTTGCTAAGTGAATGCATTTTTGGGAACACAGGAATTGCCATGCTGCCTCAGCACAGCGGTGCTCTGCTCCAGCATCCTGCCTGGCAGCTGCTGCAGGGGAATGTGCAGGAAACCTCCTAGTGGGCAATTATGGGAAAACCTGTTCAGATCCAAAATTTTCTCCCAGCCCCTCTATCAGTCAATAAAACTTGGCACGTCTTGAAACATGGAGGTTTGTCTCTTCTCAAACATTTGTTTCAAGTCGTTCCCGATGTTTGTAACTTAGTAGTTTCCGTATCAGAGAGTTTGCTAAAAGCTGTATTTTCAAAAGTCCTCATCTTCCAGCTTGGTGCTAAACAAAGCTGGACTGATTTTGGAAAGGGCTCAGCTCCTTGGTGAAAGGGAACTGCTGAGTTCTTTTGCAAATCTGTCCTTAAAGGGTCACAACAGGAGCTGCTCTGTGTTGAGCAGTTTTGAAAATCTGTCCTCAGTGGGAGGTGCTAAGCCTTTGGAAAGCTGGTGCTCAACACTTTTGATAATCTGGCCCCAAGTTAAGTAACAGGGGCCAAATTATGTGATTTAGAGGCACAAATTCCCTACTGACAGCAGCGGAGATTTCCACTCAGCGATGAATGGCTCAATAGGATTCTGGAATAATAGAGCCATGAAAAGTGGATAATGCAACAAATAAACATCAAAGGGTAGGACTTTCCTTTTCAATCATGTCCCCTTGCGCTCTACATAAAAGAACTGAAATATTCTGACATGAAAGAGGGAGAAGGAATGGTTAACTATACAGCCCTACATTTGCTTCTAAGATGAAAACACAGAGCATTTTTTAGGAACAGCGTATTCATATAACATACAATTGGTAGTGTACACAATATATAAGACACTGGTGGTACTTGCACAAGCCTCCTCTTCATATGCACGGACGTGCATAGAGAGAAGAGCCTTACATTTCTCCAGTTCTTTTCCACGCTGGGAGCAAAGTTTTCTCAGTTGAGCTCATCCCTTTTTTCTTATGAACAAGTGACCTCCCGCTCTCTCCCTTAGATATTTTCAACATTCAGCCACTTCCACCCACAATTCTGATCAAAAGTGAGTTTTGCACACAATTATTTTATGATTGCTTGTGGCATTTTTGACTGAGAATTTCAGGGGAACTTACTGGTACCCAGATGAGCTTGGCCACCATAGAGATTGAACCTCAGGCACTTTCCCCACATTCCCATGACAGTTTTGGCCATACTTACCACCATGATTAAGACTTTTGTCCTCCACTTCTGCTGGAATATCCAGTTAACGGGTTGCCTGTGCATTTCGAGGGGTAGGCTTGAGCACAGAGCTAAGGATGGTATGTAAGTTGAAGGCTGGATGGGAGTACATCATGTTTCTTTCATGGCTTCCAGTCTCTTCCAAAGCCCTTGACAGAAGACTGTTATTCCCAGGTCCCTGTAACACAGCCCGACACAGGGGCACACAGGTTTTTTGGGGCCATAGGATCAGCCTGTTCACAGAAGCTGAAGACACCATATTAGGAGGACAGTGGGAAAATATCAGGGAAGACCCTGATATCTTTTCTGCATGCTGGGGAGAAAAGTTGGGCACCGGACTGGTTATCGGAACAAGGTTATTTAGCAAGTGTTAATGGCAGCTTTCTGTTGCAGGAGTTATTTGTCTTGGTGAAACCATGTGGTAAGGCAGAATAGACCGAGACATGGAAGATACTGCACACTCCTTCCCCCAAAGGAAGGGAGCAAGGCAGAGGATGAACATTTTCATTTCACCAGAGGAAAACTGGTTATCAAGATGTAATTTGCTAATAAATGCTGTTCCATGTAATTAAAAGAAAACAACAACAAACAAAAATGACTGTGGACCAGCAGGAAACAAGAAACTCTCCACGGAGAGTGGCAATTCAGAGAACACCCACCACGCGGCCCACCTTCCCCATTCTCCCTCTAGAAATAGACCCATTTTATACATGGTGATTAAGGCACTAAAGAAAAAAGTATTAACATGATTCACATGTAGAAAACAAGGTTATTAGGAGTAGGGATCATTTCAGCACATTGTTCTCCCTAATAAGCATAGCAACGAGTAATTGAGATTCAGGCAATCTCCAAGGTGGCGCTTTGTAGAGAAAACGGAACTTGGCATGATGTCTACTTTTCCTTTAATTACATTGCCCTAATGAGCAACTTTCTTTACTCTCAGCAAATTTATTTCTTGAGAAGAAGCAACAGTAATAAATGCGTAAAAAGGATCACCAGGTAGTACCAGAGAAGAAATATCAGCAGCTTAAAATGACAAGGGGTTGCTAAAAGTGGTGGAAAAACACCAGATTGCTCTCAGCTTCATTATGTTTACTGCACTTAAAAGTGGAGTAAAGGATGTTAATCAATGGAGCACATTATCTAACCTGGGAACTGTCCTTGTTCTACAGTTATTTTCCTTCTGCACATGTTCACAGAGCAACCCAGAAACACGAAGTGCTGATACATCAATCCAAAGCTCCTCTGCTCACACGCAGCAGAGGGCAATTCCGCCTCATGCCCTTGTGGAACATGAGAGGAGAAAATCACATGCCAATAACATCCTACTGAGTGTCAATACCGCACACCGCAACCTAATACAGAAGGATAAAGGGCTGGCTTTTCAAAAGATTTTAAGGCATTTAGACACCTGACTCTTGTTGAAAGTCAATGGCAGGCAAGGCCTGGCTGTTTTGCTTATAGTTTTTTAGAAAACTCCACCTGAGAATCCATTTATGGCAAAGGACTCCCTGGATGTGCCTTTCTGGAGCAAAAAAAGCTCAGACACTCCATACATGTGTTCATTCTTAAATTTTTTCCCTAAGTATTTGCTAGGAGACACCACACCAGTGAAGGTAGATCCCCAACCCTAGCAAAACCACTCTTATCTACAGGTGGGTGAACATGTCACCCTTTGTTAAAATACCTGAGGTGTCCACCTTCAGAAAGTAGCAATTGCTACAGCTCACAGGCCTTAGTTGAATTAAGCCAGTATATTCCCAGGTGACAGTCTGACTTTGTCAATGCCAGCAGTATTATTCTCCAGAAAAAAGCTGAAGCCAAGTTCTTTAGTCATCCAAGTTTTCAATGTTGCTCAAAGCTGGGGAGTACATCCCAGTATATCTATCGGCTGCCTTAGGGCCACAATTTCCTACAAGGAAGCATGAACTTCACGTGTTGGATTACTCCATGTAGCTGTAGATGGGTGATCAATCCACCTCCCTCCTTTTGCTTGTTCAGAGATTCATGGATGTATCTGCACTCAGCAGCTTTACCCTGACTCACTCCATAAGTTCACAATGTCCCTTCACCTCTCTGCATCGCACCTGCAAGTACTATTACTTAATGCACTCACTGAGCTGGTAGGAAACTTAATTAACATATGTAAAAAAAAAAAAATATACTCTGAGGTCTCCAAAAACAGGCACTTCAGATGTAAAAGTGTGAAATGAAATTATCTTCAAATAGAAAATTTGAAAGTGCCAATGGAAGCAGACACCTAACACCTTAAGTGTTTATGCAGCTTTATGTATTGTTATTTCTTCAGTAAGACTGTCACAGAAATGGCAGGGGTATGGGGAGAAAGTATGTTAGCACTTAGAGTCTACTCGTAAATGCATTAAGTGCAACTATTTTACTGAGAAAAAAAATCAGGAGGAGAGCAGAGTCCCTTCTCCTGGGGAGCTAATCTCAATTACTGCTCACAATCAAGCTTCAGCTGAAGAAAGCCCCATGTAACTCCCATGCTGTACGTGATCTGGCAGTTGTGTGCATTTGCCACTTCCAAGACACTAATGTAATGAACGAGAATAGACTTCTTCCTTACAAAAAGGAAGAAAAAAGTGATCATTCAAGAAAAAAAAATTCTAACAATAGGCCTTCCACTAAAAACTCTATTTATTGCAGTACATTCCCCCGTCCACAGAGACTACAATCCCTAGAAGCAAGTTGCCAGTACACAGAAGTCATTTACGTAGGCAAAAGGGAGACACAAATGTTTAGTTGGATTTGCTTATATGTTTACCACAAACTCATGATCAGTTTTTGCAATCAGATGCAGGAAGGGGTTCTTTGCCAGCCCCGTACAAAATGCTGCAACTGTCCGGGCAACGGGGGACAAAGGCTGCCTTATTCCCCTGCTTTCCTGGTTATTGGAATACCTGCGTTCAGATAGCTATAATTAGATGGCAACTCAGTCCAGCGGGATTTTGAAGCTTGCTTTTTCTTGAAGCAGTAAATGCTGCTGCTCGATGTGGGCACCAATAACCACTTTCTCCATTTCGGAGAATGCAAAAGCTGAGATTTGGGAAAAATGCTGCACTGCACTACTTGAAACCATTTCAGTGGCTCCCTGCAACATGGGGAGGCATTTTCAGCCAAAAGAAGTTGTTAGCACACAAGTTAGTTGTCAGAAAGATATAAGTTTCCTATACATGGAAAATAGCAACACGAGCTGTTTTTGAAAACAGATCATACATTTCGGGTAATTAATTAAATTTTGGAGATGTTTCATTTTTGCCCCCCAAGGAAACACTGTTAGCTTCTCTCTTCTTCTGAGCATCCCGTGTGTTAAAATGCACACTTAATTCCACAGAGAATTAACAATTCTGAAGACTTTGCAGAGATATGGGCATTTTAAAGCTCCCTGCAACGAGACATCACCCAGTGTGGGAGTTAAAGCTCTTCGCTCCCCCCACCCCGACGGGTACCTTGTGGTTCCAAGCTGGGAAGTGTGGTGGCTGTGGTCTGCTCGTGGCACTGCTGAAGCCCGCCTGCCTCTGCAGTGCCACGTAAACCCTGCGCAGGGTTATAAACGCTATCTAATAAATTTGAGGGCTGGAGAACAGTAGGAGAGAGGGGAGCAGATTCTCACATCATCAGGAGGGAAATAGACTTTTAAAAAGCCAGTTGTGTCTGTGCACAACAATGAAGCTTTATGTCTATATAAACTGACAAGTCAAATTGTACTCCTGGGCCCAATTCTCAACATCAGCGCCATTTGACGGTGATAGCTCGCCTCCTGCCTCTGCAGCCTAATGGCTCTGTCTGCCAGGAAGGGCAGGCAGGATGATTAAAATAAGCGTTAACAGAATGGTTTGGTGATTAGCTTCTCCCTCTCTCTTTTTTCTCTTTGCTTTCTCTTTTTTTACATATAGTTTTGTCTGCCAAAGATTGCTAAAGCCTTTTCTTCATTAGCAGTGTACTTAACAAGTGTAAATTTAAAGTATTCATTTTCTTAAGGCCAAGGATTAAAGCAATTACGGAAAACTGCTGCAACCTAGCACTCAAGTCAATCCTTAACATGGAAAAGAAACAATGGCGCTTAACATATTTAAACAAAACCAAATTGTGTATAATTATCCTGACACTCTGTCAAACTAAATTTTCACTCTGCTGCAATGATTTGTTAAAATCTTTTTTCTGAAACTGAAATAAACATTTTCTTTCCCAGTAGCAGAACAGGTCTGTGGTCTCTTTGGACTACCTTCATGGCAAAAACATTGCAACAAAAGGTAATGTCCACGCTCATTCTGTACTCATTTTACCATCCGCCTTCTTCCTGATATCATATGGGCTTAATCCCTCGCCAGGTCTGCCCATGGGAGACCTGAGCCCTTGCCATCCCGGCAACTGGCCTGTGTACTTACATCATCAGGGCCCAAAAGAGCAGAAAATAATTTTGAGCAAATGCATCTAGAAAAGGAAGCCATATTTCTGCCGTATTTAGCCTAAAATAATTTTGTACCTTTGCCTTTTATGCACATTAAGTCCTTCTTACCATACGGCAATGATGGTATAGAATGGGGCCTGATCTATCTTTGGCAATGAATTTTTTAGCTACTGTTTTAAATGCATGAAACTAAGACTTGCCTATGATAAACTCTGTAGCTTTTTTGCCAGACCACAAGCTGTAATGTAAAGTGTTGTCTTCTACAGAAAGAGGTGAGGTGTTAACTGTGAAACCACAGCGAGCTGGTAACAGAAGGGTGTTAATTCTGGAGCCTCAAGGATGGCAATTTATATTTCAATGTTGTTAACTGTTTCACTGATGACTGTTGTCGCAGAAATACTAAGCAAAGGCATGACATAATCAGATCTTGCTCAGAGATGTAGATGCTCAAGTCCCATTCCTTACTGTGGAAAATAGAAGGTCCACAAGTTCCCACAAACGCTAAGTTTATGAATAAAACCCCAACACACAGCTATAGCATGCTACAATAGAAAATGTAAAAATGCAGCATTATTCCTCTTCTCAGAGGGGGCCAAAATAAATACTCCATGTGCTTCTGAGCCCTCCACTCTGTCCGTATGTGCATGCCTAGAAGTGTGTGTCCACACAGAGTATGCCCATAAATATATACATGCAAATGTATAAATACCTGTTTATTAAAAAAGTATTTTTCTTCAGACTTCATAATTTTCACTTCTATTTTAATAAACAATTTTTAAAAGTGCCTAAATAAGAGGTTTGGTGATTTTTGTTTCAACTTAAACTGTCAGCATGTGATTTTGGTTTCTGAAAACCAGAAACATTCAGTTCTCTATTTTCCATTTTAGGATTATTGGCAGTTTTTTCTAACTCTCTCTCAGCTCAGCTTCCTTCTACACTTTTATTTCCCCAGAAAAAAAAAAGCATGCCTTTTCTTCCCCCCACAAAATGAACAAAACCAGAATGCAAGCACATATCTGGAAAGCTTATTTCTCATATCTATATATTTTTTCACTCTTTTGAGTCAAAAAATAAATGAACTTGACCTTGCAGATATTGGTAAACCCATCCCGTCAGACTTTTATTTACTTCCCAACCAGGAAGAACACCTGGCTCCATTAATATACCTCCACCTTCATTTACAAAAGTCATATTTAGAAAGTGACAGATAGCATCACGTCCGAATCACTGAAGCTGCTGACTCCGTGCTGGGTGAGCCAACGGAACTGCCAGCAACAACCAGTTCAGATGGTGTCTCCTATGAGATAATCACTTTCCAGGTACCTGGTACTTGAACCTCCACCGGACAAAGCTGATTCCTCAAAATAGTGTGATCCACATTTGCAAGACAGCAGATAAAGGAACTGCCCCAAATTACAGGGTACAAAGAGCTCTTTCCTTGTGGGATCACCAGCTAAAACCATAGCATCTTTACACAGCTGCATGTGGGTCAGAGGGTTGGATCACTGTGAGCTACTGGTCATACCAGAACCAGCCCTATGGATTGAGAAGGGACTCTCCAAATTCTTGCTATTGGCAGAACAAATTGCTGAAGTCATCTGTTGCGCAGTGCATTGGGTTTCAGTCTGGTTTGATTTGGGGGTTACCAACTAGCTGCTCCCGTATCCTGAACCTTAAACAGAATGCAAGGGAGCATTTCATTTTAAGTTTACGGCAACATTTCAGTTCAGACAAGAAAAATCTCTTTTTGGAAAATGCCAACTCCCTGATAGTTTTGTTTACTTTCCATCTCACCAATTCCAAAAAGCCGAGTATCTAGGATACTAATGGGGCATGTTCTCCCCACCAGCATGAATTCAGCTTACACTGTGCATCAAAGGATAAGCAAAGGTCTGGAGACAGTTTTACCTCGGTGACTGGGAATACACAAGAAGCACCTGAGCAGCTATGCAAGTGCACTGACAGAGGAAACAGGTCTGAGAGACCATGTTCACTTTAATCCCCTTATCAGCAACTTGTCTTTGGTTGGAGGCTTTCTGTCATTAAGTCACTTGCCAATGAACTACCATCAAGGACACAAAAGAGCAAATACACCATGAGTTAAACACAGTAAATATCTTACAGAAGGGGCCAAGAGATCTTTCGTAATGGTCACAATAATTTGTCTCTGCTATATTATAGACTAAATGTAAGTGGTTTCTGGAAGCCGGTATTTTTTACCTATGAGGAAAACGACTGTAGAAGCCTTGAGGCAGGAAAGGGTAAGAAGCAGCAAGAGCAGTGATGGAATGCAGAGAGACAGCCGGGCTAGAGGGCAATCAGACTACACGATGATATGTAAAATGTCAAATGTACAGTACCTTCCAGACAAAGTCTAGGTGTAAAGGTCATGTGTGTGATCATGAAGGATGGCTGCCTTAATGGGAACCCTTCTAATCACTTCTAATTCGTTCCTATAGTTGAGCTGATTCCACTTCTCTAGATCCGATGGAAGATATCAGTGAATATGGCTCTTCATCAGATCTGATTATGATATCCTGCTATCTTAAAACAAATGCAGCAATGTATGCAGCATACAGGAAGGTCTGAGAGATTTCAGGTATCAAACTAAAAAAATGCCTCACAGGGTTGCAAAGGGTAGAAAATACCACAGACAGTGGGGTTTCCACCTCGGGAGATACACGTGACGATAGGATGTCTCCCAGGATTCCTGCTAGGCCCTACTGACAAATTTGTCAGTTTTGCCTTATGTAAGTTGGGTGCGTGCAAGAAGCTTGCATGTGGTGCCAGCAGTCTCCAGTGGGTTTCAAATCATAATCAGATAAAATATCATGGTCCAGAAAACAAATCATCCTGTTTGACTCAAAAAGGAAATCCATTTGATGGGAAAAAAAATTGTTTTAGGTCAACTCAAAATGACTTTTTGTCCGTTCAGCTACCAAATCCAAAACATAATTATTTGCACAGTTTTAGCTTCTATGGCAATACTCTCAGTTGGAAATATTCATGCACAGTTAATCCGTCTTGCCCTGCTGGAGTCGCTATAATATCACAAGACTCATGAAGCAACTGGGAAAGGCTTATGCTCCTTGGCTAGCAGAAACCTCCTCTGATGCTCTGTCAGTCAGAAAGAGCAACACTGGCAAGACCATGATAAAATCCACAGCCTACTGGGAAGAATTTATTTGCTGCACATCAGAAGACGATAGGGAAATAGACTTGTACCTGGAAAACCCAGAGCTTTTTCTTAAAAAAAAAAAAACTAATTTAGATTCTGTGCTGCTTCCCTCCTTTTCCATGGGTTTACCCACGCAGGGTGCAAAGAAAGCAGAGTCTGGCCCCAAGGGAGTTCAGATGCAGCAGACTGATCTACCAGCAGGCTACAATATGTTCCCAGAAGGTGCAATATAATTCTGAGGCCAAGGAACAGCCTATTAGCTCTGCATGCCATTAATTTTCATGAATAGTTCAATCCAATGCTCACAGAAGCTGTTGGGCATCTTTCCATTTTGTCTAGCAGGACCTGGATTAGGGCTTATTTGTCTTTTCGTTATATACCTTATCTTTAAGTAGGAAGCAGCCCAAACAGTTCAGTGCAGCTGTGCAGGTTTAAGCCCTCCACCAGGCTCGGTGCCCAGCAGCACGCGAGACGCTGTCTGCAGGTCAGAGCGAAGGCATGTCACAGTCAAAGCCACTCATGGCGAATTAAACTTCAGGCTTGTTTGACTAAACTTCTGAATTTACCACGGTTCCCCTGTTTTGTCAGCCTGAAGAAGCAGCCCTGCAGGTTCTTGAGTCACATGCCAAAATGCCTCCTTCATCCTCCCTGGAACTGGAAATGATTACTAATAGGTATTCTTGCTGAAATGATTTAACATAATGTGCCGAATGAGATCACGAAGTCAAAATAT
>NW_009203871.1:15935-20272 GCF_000690835.1 Fulmarus glacialis
GACTTTCTCTCTGCGTGCCTGAATGCCAGAGGGGAAGGAGGCCAGCATGAACCGAATTCTTTTGCTGGCTTCTGCGTTTTACAAAATCTCTAAGTTACTGAAGAATTCACATTAGGAAGTTTCACCCAGGCTCATTACAAGAGGTCTGTGATGCAGGTCTGGCAGGCAGCCGGGGATGGAGACACAGGGGTTTGGGTTAACCTCTCTCATTCACACTTTCCCCTTCTACAGTATTTTCAGTGCTCTCCAGCCTCGGTTGGGAGCTGAAGACGGGCGAGGAAATGAGGTGGGCATGAAAGCAAAGCTGGCGAGGGGATGGGCACTCTCTGCCCTGCATGTGCAGCCCTGGATGCGCATCACTGCTGCAGCTGCATCCGTTCCAGCAGGCTGCAACCACCAAGTGAAACACAGAGTTTGGGGAGGAACAAGGGTCTGCACCACAAAACACATCACTGCATGCCAGGGATGCTCAGGGTTTTGCTGAGAGGCCAGCCTGCCCTCATCCATCCGAGTCTGTCAGCCTCAAAATTAACTTATTGAGGTCAGTACTCGTAACAGCGGTATTGCGGACTTTTGATTCAGTCTTCCTTTCTGAGAAAGCCCCACACTCTCTGGCCCAGTACGGCTATTACCTGCCAACCTAAAGGATGATGAATGTTATTTATATTGCGGTAATGGCTAACCACTCAGTGGAGACCAGGGACAGGCTGTGCTATGGACTTTTCAAACACACACTGAATGAGGACTGCCCACAGATGGCTGAGTGTATGAAACTGCTGAGACATTTCAGGATAATGTTCTTGAACGCCTTGGACACGATGACCTCCAACAACTCTGCAGTACTTGTGCTGACTGCAACAACACAGTGCGCCATTCTACAGTAAAGACGTTCATTAATACCAAATTCTTATCAGTTACTGTGAACATGCCCTTACAACAGCAAAAAACTCGTCTACTTCAAAGCAGACAACTCCTTAGTAGGAAGGTCTTTAAGTTCCTTGATTAATAAATGTAAAATATTAATCTATTTCAAACTGAACAGAAAACATAAAGGAATAAAGAGGTATTCTGATTAAAAGTTTTCCTAATATTTAGCTGCCATAGTTTTGCTGTCCAAGAAAAAAAGTGAATCAATGAATAAGAACTACTCAAGATGTAGATGAGAAAAGTAATCCAGCAATAGTAAAACACGAAGGGCCTGATCCTTTAAAAAAGCCTGTAAGACCAATTTAACTCTGACATGTGCACACTTGCAGGATTAGGCTTCAAATGATTGCAAGAAATTGTACGAACTCAAAAATCATACCTTTAGCTTTTCACGGCAGTGAGCCCAGAGGGTGGATAGCTAATACTCCCTGGGAAATATCCTCCCAAGAAAGAGCCCCACAAAGACGCAGAGGAAATACATCTAAAACATTCAATGCAGATTTTTTTTTCATTATTAATCATTCTCTCTGTATCTTAGAAAAATCATGCAGTGACTTCTTTCATATGCACTGAGGTACAGAAACCTAAAATATTAAGTGACATAGCTCACCAAGAAATACCTTAGAGAAGGTGCTGTGGAATAGGTGTTGGCCCCTCTTTTATCCCTTCTACGATTAACGTTCCAGTATTGAAGTTCTAAATATATACCCAGAAACCAGCAGACATTAGTGTCCATCAGCAACTTTATTAAAAATCAAATGCTAAAGATATACCTTACCCTTAAGTATACTCTTTACACTTCGAAGTTGCTTTAGACAAGGCTATGTCAGAGCTTCATAGCCAAAAGCCTGAAGATACCAGAGCCTACTAAACAGACTATGCAGGGATCAACCTGACATGCTTTTTTCTGTCTTTTCAATCAGATGGGTGGTCACTCCCAAACCGAATGGGAGAAATAAAGCACACGGTAAGAGACTGCAAGTACTCTCTAGCTGTCTCAAATCTAGAAGTCTCCTAGGAGGACTGATGTCTCAACATCTGGGCATTCCCTTCACTGTCAAACATTCTCAGAGCAATGGGATTTGTCAGCAATCTGCTGAGCATATACAGATGACAACTGCAGACCTTGCAGAGCTCAAAGGCGTTTACAGATAGATAGGGGTTTGTGATAAATATGTTGAACCAGAGCTGAGATCCAGAATCTGTGGAAATTATGCTCAATAGCTGTAAAGCCTTTAGCTGCAGTAGCTAAACCAGGCACCACAATATGCAAGATTTAGCCTGGGTGTCCTTTACAATTACACAAATTGTTTAAGGGAGGCTGATCAGCCCCCATGTCATATACTACAAGGAAAAGGCTGTGGGGATGATTTTGGAAGGTGGTCTTTGCTGCCTAAACTACAACTTGACCTATCACTCAAATATATGGAAATGAAGCATCGTTTATAAACAGGTTTTGGATTGTCCTAAGTACAAATTTCATGGATGATGGATTTAAAGCTCTCTCCAGCACCTACATCTCACCTAATGGTACTCTATCCCTTGTAGATTTTCAGCCTGTTGCTCCACCATGATCTACATATCTTCCTAAATCTTTTGAAAGATGGGTATGTCTTGTTGGTACAACACAGAGAGGCATTATATCAAAAGATTTTTGCCTTACTGACATAAGCTGAAATGATTTCCAAAGTCAGCTGTATTTTCAATAATTTGTCCATTTTGTATTTTTCAAACTAGATTTATCCACTTATGATAGCATACTGCTTAAGCCTCTCCATCCTCGAGTCCAGCCAGCAGTAGAACTTTGCATCAAACTTTTTATAGTGGGTTTTTTCCCTGGCATCCTAAAAAGAATGAAATCTTTATCAGCTACAGTCTGTACAAAAGCATAAGTTAGCTCTGTGGTATTCAAGAATAACTGGTTAGCCTCTGAGGCTATACAATCTTCTGCTAAAAGATGTATTATCACATCTGTGTCTAAATATTTTTGCTTCCTATGTCTGCTAAAAGCAACACCTACCATTGCTGTAACTGAAAATTACAAGATAAAAATATTTTTCACCAACTTGTCACCCTTTTGCATTTAACAACATTAAATGTATAGTCTAGTTCATTAACAGAGTTTTGCCTGTTTGTATTTACAGATAACAAGGGAGAAATAAATGTGTCAAAAAAGAAGAAAATGGAATTGTAAATATGACAAAAGTGGGATCAGAGTTTGTGGGTTGGTGCAGCCTCTAAAACCACTTAACACATTTGAAAAGGAAAAAATATTAACTTTCAAGTTGCCTTACTTGACTGCTTCTAACTGCAGCAGTACATAAGATGGCCATCACGTATTTTCATTTGTTTTCTTGCTCAGCAGTCTCATTATAAGATTTTACCCTTATTAGTGGGGTTCTCAGTCTCTACACTTCATATAACTGGTCAATAATAAACTTTTTTCACCACTTTTGCATAGTTAAGTCATTAGAAAACTTTAAAATACGCTACCTTTTTTTTGCGAGTGGGGAGTTGTCACCATGTATATATATATCACAAAGGAAAAAATACAAAAGCAGAAAATGTCATGAATTCTTCAAGCAGATGGTATTGCAGTAGCACTGAACAAGTTTATATCAATTACTTTCAGAAGGAGATGTCGTATTTGAGATAGAGGATCCTACCAAACCCACCAAGAACCATCTGTAAATCTAACAATAGTGAGATTTTTTTCATTAACTCATTTTGACAGCTGTCAAGCTGGGGAAAACTTTTTGTTAATGCCAGTACAATTGTTCATTTAAACAAAAGCCAGTAATTCAGTCACACTGGAACATGTCCCCAGCTCTACCGTACAATCTGCACACATGCATCTATTACATCCATATGTGTAGTCGCTCTTTAATTTTTGTCTTTGGGGCTACAATGTGATTTGTCCAGAGCATGAGCGGAGCTCTACAAAAAGCAGGCCAGAAGGCAATTTGTGATTGAGTTGTAACAAGCTGCCTGTGTTTTCCCATGTTGGAAGGGGGAGGTTTGGCACCCCAGGCTGGCAGACGGGGTAGGACATGCTCCCTGCATGCCAGGCTTACCGTGTGGTCACCCTTTTTCCCCACACCCTCAAAATAAGAGAACACAACTATTGGTAGAGATGTCACCTCACTCTGTGTGTGGTGACAGACTGAAGTACCAAAGGCGTCGACAGCATCCTCCCTCAGGACCCTGTGTGACCACAGCTTGACCCAGAGCTCACAAGGAAATCCCAGTGTAGGGCTTGGTGCTATCACAGACTCTCTGCAACCAGTAAAGATGCAGAGATCCCATTAACGACCTCCACTCAAGGCAGGGTCTGTATCATTAAGGTGATTTTCTCACAGCAAACCCAACTCTGAAAAAGAAATGGAGTGCAGCCCTTACCTCCTCGTAGA
>NW_009203871.1:20300-42091 GCF_000690835.1 Fulmarus glacialis
CCTGCTGAAGTCTCCAGCCCTCCTTGGAAGGACATGGACATGAACATGCTGAAAATGTGAAACAAAATAATGGTGATTATCAAGCTCATGACTTTCTTTTCTGGATTGTCAGCATTATTCTCCACACATACCATGTGCAAGTAACCATGCACAGGCTCCCACAGTATTATTTTCAGAGGAAAATACATTAACCTGTTCCATAACTGTATCTCAACTCTTTGGAGAATATAAAAGATGAAAAACATGAGAGAGTAGCTCTGCTGTATTATATGAGCTTCAGAGTGAAATGCCTGGAAGTTTAGGGGCTCTGTGGAATTATTCATAGTTGTCAGTCAGAGATGTATTTAGCCACAGCTTTGAAATGACAATGTACCTCGGAGCTGCGTGTTGTGACTTCAAAACCTACAAGAATAAGAAGGCGCCGGTGATGGGACACGGCTGTAGCAGGCGTGAGCGGAGGGCTCGCATGGGCAGCCCCGGGCGCAGTGCTGCACTGCACCGGCCGGGGGATAGAGGAACCGATGGTACATAGCAGAGACCACTCAGGTAGAAAGGCTGTCAGAAAAGAACATGCACTAGGCTGTTCAGCACGGCTAATGCGATGTCTTTTGCAAGGTTAAAAAAGACTTTAATGTTGTGCTTTTCCCCCCCAGAGGCTGTAGCCCGAATATAACAAGACTGAAGGCCCCAGTGGTATGAGGTGCCTGCTGGGGGCACAGGCCTGCAGGGACACCGGCTCCAGTGCACCAAGTGGTCCCAAACCTACGAGGCACAAGAATTATGAGCCCGGTTTTGCAGACCCTGAAGTGTGAGCATCACTCTCCTGATGGCAGGGCCATCGCTCGGGGGGCAGCAGAGCTAAGGACTATGAGCTGCACAGGCGGCTTTGGGCTTTCCAGTATGGGAGGGAGGTGCGGGGCAATGTATTTTTGTCACAAATGCTGATGAGATATGGGGAAAAGGAACAAATATATGGACAAGAAAGCAAATATATGACTTGCCACCTTGCCAACTTGATGTTGTATTATTACTATTACTATATTTTTTTTTCTGTTAAGAGATTATGACAGTCTCCTTGTACCATTTAGGAAGGGTAATTGAAGATTCTCAAGACTCAAACTCTACTAGGAAATCAAGCAAGTGCTCATCTATCTGCATTTCTGCAGTAAGTTCAGCCACAACATTGCAAAGCACTCCTTTATCTTTTCCCTTTTCTCTTTCACTCTCTTTTGAGAAAAAAAAATGACTGAGAACAATTCTTCAGGAAAAAAACCCCACCACCTCATTGAGGAGAGGCAGCAAACGATCTGAGTGACAGATCACATTTATGCATCTCCAGATCTTTTTAGATGGTGCCTAAAACCTTTTTAAAAAAAGACTGCATCAGAAACAGCACCAAATGCTTTACATAGAATTTAGATAGCTTGCACCTGACTCATTCTGATGAGGTAGAAATCAGCTGAAATTCATGCACCTCACTGAAACATTCCCAAAACATGGCTCAAGTCTATAATGAAATCCAAAATCAAAAAAGATTTTCTTAGGCTATTTGTAAGAAAATTCAAGCACACCTATATTGTGTTAGCTTCAATCCATAAAAACATTTGCTCAGGGAATCAAATGAAATCACAAGGATGTTTCAGTTAATAAAATATTCCAAATACCACTCTTCTTTTCTCAGCTTATCCAAGAAACTGAATATGTGATTGCTTATTCTTATCATTACCCACAGCTTTCATTGGATTCAGCCTAGAGATGAGGATGATTCTTGAGGGTTAAAAACTGTGTTTTTGAGTAATACATCAGTGATAGTGTTCTGATAGTGTATTATACTAATATATCATGAGAGCGATAGTGCTCTTGTGATGTATTAGTGCAATGTATCATCTGAACATCACTGCTTTCATGATGTATTGCTCAAAATCACAAGGCAAGTTTAAAGATGGTCTTCAGTAGCCCTAGGCCTGAAATTTTGCTTTTGGACAAAGACAGACTTTCAAGAAAAATAAAAATGAAGATTAAAGTTTGCAGTGGTACTGTAAAATTTCACTAGTGTGTCACACCCGTGGTTCTCGTTAGATTTTAAATTTATTCATAAAAATAGAGAATAGCCTGCCAGTCGGCTTCTTCCTCTTCTGCTACAAGGACTGATAGTTTTGTTACAAATATAAATTTTCAGGAATTTCTCTTGATGATATATATATAGCCTAATACCAGCTATCAACAACCATATCCCCCAAAAGTTCAGCCACCTTTAAGAGTAATTTCTATCTCTGTGGCAGAATGTTCCAGGATGCACACAGGAGAAGATCAGTATACCCACGACAGACAATTTGGAATATCAGAAAGCATGCAGGGACATAGTCCAAAGCTCGGTGCAGAGATGCTGCACTGCAGATGCACAGACCAGCACAGCAGGTAATGAATGAGCCTAATGTGATCTTCTACCCAAAATGGGCTCTTGCGATCAGCGTGAAAAAAAAGAAGAAAAAGCGTTTATGAGAGCATATGGGCCACTTGGCATCAGTGGGAACATTCTCAGGGGTTAGTCACCTTTACTACATGCATTATGTTCTTACAAAATGCCAGGCTGCATAGCAAAATCTGTCAACTAAATCAGAAAACAAATGAGTATTTCCAAGGTTTGAGGTAACTATAATCAATTTAAAAGAGTAATTTTTCCCAGACATCCCAATTTTTTTTTAAATTCTGTGCATGGAACATAAACAAGTATCTGGATTCTCCCTACTGTTTGTGTAATAGAAACGAACAGGATTGGCAATAGTGTCTGAAGTAGTTTCCGTCTCTTCAGCTTTACCAAGAAAACACAGGGAAACAGAAGCAGCACAGAGCAGTGGCTACCACGTAGTGAGAAACACCAAACAAGGGGATTTCACACCTTCTCTAATCTGCCTTTCAGCTTCTGGTCTTCCCAACTCAGGGACGCTGATATTTTGATTCATTAGGAGTTCTTTAATTGATCATTTTTGCTCCTTAGTGCTATTTGTTATTGCTAAAGCCTCAATCCACCAAGGCACTTAAGCACCAGCTCGATTTCCAACCTGTGAATTGGTTCAGTGGGAGTATTCGCGTCCCAGACATTAAGTATATGTCTCAGTGTTTTGCATCTGCTGCTGGCTACAGGGAGGTCTCCCCAACTGGAGGCAGCGGAAATAACTTCAAGGTGCACACAAATTAAAGTTGCTTCCTTCCATTTTGTTTTCCAGGCTAAACAAAAACCTGCACATCCAAAAAAGACATTTACAGTTGACTGAAATGTGTCAGTAGATACAAACAAAACATTTGGCTGCATTTTTTTTTTAACCAAACAAACAGATTTAGGCAAATCTTCCCTCAAAACACTGCTTGGAGACAAAAAATCCAAACATTGTGTGCACAAAATGTCAAAATAAAGCATTTCAACTTTTTCCCCAGTTATTGTGGGTATCCTCATGTCTGGTGGGTGGCAGACAGCCCCATCACATTCCAGCAGGCTGTATGCAATCACTGTTGATTGTATTTCATTTTTTTTCTAAAAAATTGCTTTCCCCTCATTTTGCATTATTTTGATTAATAAGCAAGAAAAGCAACACACAAAAGCCAAGACATTTACATTAATGGACCGATCAATATCACCTGCATCAGGGTAGAAAAAATGCAGACACACGCTTGCATCGCTTAGAGTGTTAGCTACCATTCCCTCTTCTTGTCAGACACTGATGGAGAAAGCTGCACGCGATCGCAGGAGATGGGCACACTGGGTACGACAACATGGGGACACAGCAATTTGTCCCTAGGTGGGGTACACCATGTGGGTCAAAGATGCCTGAGCCCCAGTTGCTTCTGAAACTGGGGACAAAGTTTCCTGCCAGGGATGTCCGGGGCAGCAGCAGCTAGGAGGAGGCTGTGGGAGCTGAATTTTGTAGCACCTTCAAAATTAAAATTATTAGACTGACAATCTTGTAGGGCTGAGATTGTAGCTTCCTCTATTTTCACAGTGGCTACCACCTTATAAATGAAATCTCAGTTTGAGAAACTCCTAATGGTGAGAATTACCAAGTGATGCAACATCACTCTTAAGAGAATTTTTTTCAAGACCTTTAAACCATGAATGGCAAGAGAATTAGAAAACATACTGCAAAGAACAAATCTGTAGTGCCGTGAGAAAATTGTGAGCCAGAGCCTGTGCCATCTCTGACCTCCCACCGCGGTGAGGGGATCCTCCACTCCAGCCCCACGGTGTTCCCAGCATGACTGTGGGAGCGTGGGGCTGCTGATGGGCACTTCGGAGTGCGCTCATCCCATCACTGCTGAAATCTGGCAGCAGCACAGGCATTTGTGAGATTATACATCTAAAGTCGATTTCCAGTGAACCAGGGCTGCAAAATGCTCACAAAAGTCTCAGCCAAAAAAACCTGGAGCCTGTTTTGTTGGAAAAACACCCATTCAGGTCAGGTGAGTTTTGCTTCAGCACTCAAGGCCATGCAGAAAGCAATGTTCCTAGTTACGGCTGTTTTTATATACTGAATTATGGTCAAATAACCAATGTGTCACCACTGCACTGGATGTAAAGCGAAAATAATAGGCAAAAACAGACACTGAAAGAGATTTCCCGGGTAGACCAGAACAGTGAAGAGCAGATGACCCTGCCACACACCACTGGGGAGGACATGGACATTGCCTGCAATAATTCATGAACATTATGTTGTGTTCGCTCAGCTGCTGTGCTGGTTAGCAGAGCAACAAAGCTCAGCTTCCAACAGAAAGGGAGATAATAGCCTGTACGAGAGCTCCTCAGCACACACCCAGGGTTTATTAGCAATAGATGTTGCTATAGGACGAATACATAAAAACTGGCAACAGGTCACGCAACCTTGAGGACAGGGGGACTGCCAAAAAGTTGGCAGAGGAAGGGTTGTTCCCCCCACGCCTGCAAAAGCAGTACGTGGCTGAGCTGTGCCTTCATGCAGCGAAACCAGATGCCTTTCAGCAGCTTAATCCTTTCCCTCGTAACTTTTCATTCTTTCTACAGGGACAAAGCTTTGCAGCCCTGGCCTTCTATGGTCTCATGGTGCAGCAAGATCAGGAAAAGCCGTGATGTGGGGCATGGAGGGAGATCAGGGCCGGGAAGAGTGAACCCCAATGTCCCTGCCACTGTCGTGTTCAGGCAGGCGGAAGGGCAGGAAGGGCTTTAGCGGCTGCAGGCAGCAAGACTTGCTGGCCAGGAGATCCCCATCAGCCAGTTCGCTGGGAAAAAGGATGGTGGTTTGCAGATAACACCTTGTTTGCTCCAAAGTCCCCTGTCCATTACAGAGACACGGGCTTCTTACAGGAGGCTGTGATAATGCTTCTTCTAAACTACCAGATTAACTGTAGAAATTCCAAACTAATAACCATTCTCCAAGTAAGACTGTTAGCAGGCGATAAAGAAAATCAACCAGAATACCGAGATAGTCACATGAAAAATAGGGCAATTTTGTCCTCTCTGTAAACTGGACTTCCATGGAGCCCTTGTTTGCTATTCTTGATTAACTGCTCAATTATCCCTGTTACAAAATTATTCCACGGAAAGCCCTGCCTCTATATCCATAGCTCATTAACAGAAAGCACTCCCTCTGCTGTCCCCGAAAATACATCGCATTACCCAGACGCTAGCAGGCTTGGTACAATCGCTCTTTCTAGGCATTGCAAGCCAATTTCTAGGGCCCTTGATTTGCAGGCTCCAGCAAAGACATCTTCATGGGAAAGCAATTTCTGTTCGGTGAGTATTTATGAGTTCTTGACATTTTTCCTAGTCCTGAATTGGTTTGGGATGCAGAAACAAATTAAAAAGAAAAAAGAAGTCCTATCCAACATTAGGAAAAAAAGAGTTCTGGTCAATTAAAATACTCAGTGTTCACAGCCTTCAAAATTATTGCCAACACTAATATTTTTCTTTTTTTTTTTTTTACATTTCCAGGAGTTATAAATTACACAAAGGAAGACCACTTTAAAAGACCTAATTTTTAGAAAATATTAAAACACGACAGGAAACTACTTGAAACAATTCCTTTCCTACAAATATTTCCCATTTCTAGGAATCAGTATTTTCCTTTCCAGCTTCACTAAACCCTCATGCACGAGGCTGTATAGATGCAGACACCCGGCGCCTCCTCCGCAGATGGCAGCTCTGGCATTCTGGTGGTAGGGGTTGCTCCAAACCCAGGAAGGCTGCACAGACTAACACGCTCTTGTAACGCCTTTGCTTTGGCTCTGGTTTATTAGAACACAAAACCGAAGCTTGCTTTCCCACCATCATGAGAAACGTAAGGATTCGATACAGACGGAAAGGAGTGGCACAGACTGCCAGACTTGAGAGCAGCATGTGCAGGGGGACA
This sequence comes from Fulmarus glacialis, assembly GCF_000690835.1. Classification (NCBI taxonomy): domain Eukaryota; kingdom Metazoa; phylum Chordata; class Aves; order Procellariiformes; family Procellariidae; genus Fulmarus; species Fulmarus glacialis. The sequence continues at coordinate 26,678 of NW_009203871.1, forward strand.
GAGGGATGCTTTGGAAGGGAAGGACAGGGAAATCCACATCTGTCTCAGAAAGCCCAGGGCAACAGCAGAGGAAACAGCAGAGACGCAGATGGGAATGGACTAGAAGAGCCACCAGAGAACAGGAAGGGTGGGAGCTACTGACAGAATGGAGATGGTGGTGGAATTTTGTGAATCAAAAATGTCGTGCAGAAAGAGGGTCCAAATGGAGAAAACTGAAGAAGAAACTGAAACAAGTCTTGGGAGAGGAGGCCACACAGGCTGTCCAGATGCTACCAAGCTGCAGCGTGAGGACCCTTTCAGGGGCCACTTGTGTACCTCTGCATGGCACTGCACTGTACACATAGCCTTAGGAGGAAAAAAAAAAAAAAGCTTTGCGATGATCCCTACCAAGGTTTATACCGTGGATTTGCCTCTGGAAGAGTGAGTATCAAGATATTTGCTCAGCACAGAGAACATGTACTTGGTAAAGCAACAAAATGGAGAGAATTTGCAAATATATCAGAAACCAAACCAAGTGGGGGACTTGCAGAGTACATCTTCAAACATGTAGACTGAGAAATGTGCAGATTCAGCATCCTCCATAAATAATGTATCTGTCAACTGCTGTAAAGTTTTAAAGAAATGAGCTGTGGATGAGCTAGAAGAGAGACCTAGACCTAATGAAAATATGCATAGAAAGATTTTAAACCCACTTGAGATCTGCAGTTATAACTTCCACAGCTGAAGGCAACTTTAGCATCTGCAAGAGAACTGCCAACTCCTCCCCTCCAGCCCCAAACCCAAGAAAATTGGCACAATAATGAGGGTAATTAGACTGTTCATTGGAAGTGGTGATCCAAATGTAATCTGGATGTCTCCTATGAGATCCTCTGAAAGGCAGCAAATGAATAAACGAAATGGAAATAAGGGTGGGATGGTGCTTCTGAACTGATATTTCCTGACCTCTAAGCTGGTCTGCAACTCTAGGAATGAAGGTCAACACATGGTGACAGGAAGGTCAAGCCAAGGACCATCACCAGTTCCTCTCACTTGCCATTATTCAGCGCCTATCACCTCCCCAGCACCCACAGTGGACAGGATGGGCAGAACCGCAGGAGCATCAACCATTACTCTGTGTGAATCAATAGGAAGAACACCACCTCGGTCCAACCAAGGACCCTGATGGGGAAGCTGCTACGCCATATTCCTGGAATATATGTCAGCAACACTACGATCAGAACACTGTGAGACCTGTACAGCATCTGGTACCCCTTGAATACCAAAGAACTGCAAAACCAACCCTAAACCCTGGCAGCCCCTGCATAAAGTATCACTTCCATTTTACAGATGGTAAGGCTGATGCACAAACCAACGAAGGTGCCTCCAAAAATGCTTGGGAAGATGGTGCAGGCTTAGGGACAGCTGGGGAGCACCTGCCTAGAGGTCCTGTGCCTTTGCCTTCCCTCAGGGTCACTTTGCCCAGGTGTTTTTGTGCAAATTTGGTGTTGCTGAGATGCAAATGAAAGCACAATTGCATTTCCCCTCACCTCTGATCTTTAGTTAAGTCTTGATAAATGCATATTGTTTTAACACTTGTGATACGTATAATTAGGGTTCTTTAATTTATGTTTCAATAAAATGTTCTATAATAAACATATACTGCTCTGTGAATAAACATTTAAATGAAGTTCCTAATGGGGGTTACATGTTTCGAAGCAGTTCATGGCTTTGCCGAAATCTCTCCCTATATTTAATGAGAGTAATTTCCATAATCTGTGCATTATTGCTTAAGCCTCCCTTTAGGAATATTTTACAAAGTAAAATTCTGTGAAATATTATCAGCCAAAAGAGAAAATGCTAAGAGGATTGTCAAATTGTCCCGTTAAAGGGACAGCACAGGCTTTCATTTCCCCCCTGAGATGCTAACATTGTAATTATGTAGAATGTGCTTACTAATTGTCACACCAGTGCGTTATCACTGGGTTTTTCCCTCAGAGTCCTGGTCTAAATGAAAAGGATGGGAGACCCCTAAATGGTCTGAGAGGAAGGGCAATATAATGCTAATTTACTTTCTGATATTAATAAGAGTAAGGATCAACCCTCCCCAGGCAAATCTTGTAGATGCCAAGAAAGGTCCAGCTCCCTGGGAGGGGGCAGAGTGCTGTTATGTACGAAGTTGTGTACAGCTTCTCCCACAACGTCGGCCCTACAGCCCCACAATTAACACCCAGGGTCTCATCCCCATTTTGCTGAAACTTCCACCCATTTTTCTCACTGACTCCAATAACGGCAGGACTCGGCACCCCAGCTGAGATATAAAGTACGTTGAGGTCGAGAGAAAGATTATTGTTGGAATACAGAGGGTTTTCAATTCTCTGGAGTATCTGCAATGATACAAACACCTGTAAGATATTTCTTCCATGTGCCTGAGTACATTTGAGGAGAGCATAAAACTGAAATATATCTTCTCTCCACTAGCAGGGAATAAGAGCATTACAGCAGCAATGGCCCACTCCCCCTTTAATGCAGGGGGTAGGGAAGTTGAAGGAAAATGAGAGAAGATAAATCAGGAATGGATGTGGCAGGGGGAAGACAAGCCTTACTAGTTACTCTTATTCTGAGAGGGAAATCATTATCTCTAATTTTTGTCGTTATTGCCTTTTTAGACAACTGTTGCAACTTCTTCTAGAACGATGACAAGGTTCCTGCAGAATTAAAATACTGTCCCTATCTCCTCTTTCATTAGTTAAAGATGGAAGCGAGGTGCTACTTCAAGAAGAAAGAAAAGGTTTCCAATGACGGTAACGTGACCGAGCCTCATAACTTTCTGCATTCAAGACACGGTGCTTTCTGTTGCCGTATCTATCAGTGCTGAGGGAGATTTCTGAGGCTCTGTGTCAGTACTGAGGCATTTTATACCTTTAGGGATACATTTCCCAAGAACTAGCAAATATCTCTCTGCATACCTATAGCACTCACTAGACTGTATTTAGTTATTTATAATATTAAAATTATATATAGCAGCGATGGGTTCCAAAACATGGGCTGTTTTCCTGTTTTATTGCCGAATGTGCACATTCATCTCTAAGGTTTAGCTGCTTCGGTTAAAGCTTTTAAATGTAAATTATTTTCTGTTATAAAAAGCTGATTGTGGGAGTTTTATTATTTCAAAGATGGTAATTTATGTGACTGGAACAAAATAAAACATTCAACAGAAACAGAATTTTACTTGATCAGAAACACTTTTATGTTTCAGTATAGTTTTCTTTTCATATTTTCCTCCTGCAGGCCACTGCAGCAGTGGCCTCTGTCTTTCAATTAGCTTGAAACAGAAGATCTTAGATAAAACCATAATTTAATGCCATTTGCATACGTGTCATTCCACAACTTCTTCACCTCACGTTTAAGGTATTTTTAAGCTGTTGCGAACCAATGCCTGAAATCCCTTATGCAGCTGCTCAGCTGTTCACCCCTCCACAGTCCACCAAAGTCTCTGGGATGACAGGGAAGCAGGACCAGTCTCCAAACAACCCACAGGACTAAGCCTCCTCCCTTGTCACCTCAAACCATTTCAATGGCATATCCAGTGAAGGAGCTGAGAATCAAGAAAGCAGATTTTCGGCATGGACTATATGACTGCTGGTCAATCCTATTTTTCTTTTACTTCCCACACACACTGCTGAATTTGGGATACAAAATGGTTTTGTGGAAGTAAACAGCCTCCTTGAAAATCAAACTTCATAGGTCACCTACAACATCACCCAAAGGTGACTGAAATCCCCGTGACTCCTCGGTCTCAGCAGCTATTGCATCAGGCCTTGCAGAATACCGTGGTATCAGCACCAACACAAGTCACCTTTGAAGATTTTGACAACAACCTATACAAACTAATAACTTCTACCAGTGCAAAAGTACTTTCATTCTTGATTTCCCAAGTAACTAGGATTTTTCTTACCATCTTTCATAATATGCAGGCCTGCGCTAGTTCCCTTTCTGCTCAAGGCAGTGGCAACACTCTTATTAACTTCAGGTTTGTAGAAATCTGGCAAGCAGATGTGCTAATAATGGCAAAGGATATAAAATAGTATGTCCCTAAACTTCAAAATAAAATAAAACGCATTCCATTGCCTTTATTGACTGTGTAATATTTTGAAATCAGGTTAGAAAAGGTACCAATGTCCCTGTCTCAAACTTTTTTTTAACCTCTTGAAGTACTTCTTTTGTAAGCCCTTCCATGGCGTGCAACAATTGCACATCTCCCACCTAAGTGTAGTGAATGGCTACAAGGCCAACACTGATAAACACACAGAAATGCATTTTCCATTGACTGTTTGCTAAAACAAGAACTCGATCATTTTAACTTGCCAATTTAATTACAGAAATGTATTATTGATTCAATCTTTCTTCATATTCATGAGCTGGCTAGAGAGAAGAGTGAACTGTTCTTCTCAGTACACTTTCACCTTGATAAGCATGAATTACCCTAATTGGGAAAGGAGTTCTTTCAAAATTGTTTAAATCCACAGAGTCCTTTCAACCAGGGAACTTTGGTGGATTTGTAATGCACGCTGGCGTTTGCCAGGAACCCAGCTGAAACCACCAGACTTGCTGTCCTGGAGACCTTTCAACAGACAGTTCGTCCAAATGGACTTTCACTGTGACTAGCAGGGCCATATGGGCAGAAGGGTAGCAGAGGTGAACAGTTTGTGATTACGTCCCTAAGTCATTTAACCTTCAGATTTACGATTCCGCACACTCTGCCACCCAACAGGAGGCTGTACAAGCAGGTGAAAAGATAGATGTCTATTCTTAATGACTGTTTAGGAGACTGCTGCGCTCTGGTCTGTGCCCATGTTGGTTCAGTTCATTAATGTAATTAACCAACAATCAATCTTTTTAAATTAGTTACACAAAAACAGCTACTGCCACATCAACTGACGTGAAAGTTAGGTCACGCTCCATTTCTGCACGATTTAACATCCACACTGGAACAGAATACAGGGCATGGAAGCATCAGAAACTGAAGCCAAATTCATTTGAAGTCCTACAACTTAATTAAAGTGTGCAAAATCTGTGCAGCTGGCTTGGCCTTATTTGCATGGCCTTCCGTGTTTGCAGCTAAACACCTTGGCAATATAAAAAGTGCTCAGAAAACAAAAGAAAGAAAGAAAGTAGTGCTTCCAGAAAATATTTAGTAATGAAGGAATTTAAATAATTTTAAACAGTGTAACTTTATGCCGGGCTTGAAACTGGACCTTAACAGCAGCTTTCATGATTCACCAGCGGCTCTGTTCACAAAATAAAATGAAAACAGAAGGGGCTGAAGTCGTTATTAGTGTCTGTTCCCTTTCCTTGGGCTAGGAAAAGACCATCAAAGCAAGCTTGGTTTTCACTGAATGCAAAGGTTACCTGTGAAGGGTTACAGCACGGTTTCATGGCCAGCCTCGACGTGCTGATCCGCTGTCCCGGCATCAGAGCCGAGAGCAGCTTATAACTCAGGCTCACAACCTGCCTCCCTCTTTCCCCTTCCTCTGGGGCTTGGGGAAAGGTTTTGGTTGGTCTAAACCTGGTGCAAAGTGTTCTCCAGAAGTGCTGGCCGAGGGGTTGCTAAGGTGACCGAATCCTGCCCCTACTCGCCTTCCAGCCCAGTGCTGGAGGGATGAGGAGCAAACAGCAGCCCTGCAGAGTCTGGTTCTCTGAACAGACCGAACAGACCTCACATCGTACAGACGCGCCCCATTTGCACCAGTCTGAGAGCTGGTCTCAGGGGAAGCGGCTCAGTGACCTCTGGGTTGCCGCTTGTGCAGCTCCGCAAGCCTGAGCCAGGCTGCCAGGGGAAGCGCGTGCCCCCGCGTCGCCGGCAGGTTAATGCGCGGCTCTGCCTGGCGGGTGTGGGGCATCTGCGAGCTCGGGCCGGGTGCACTGTCAGCCTGGTTTGAGACTAATAGACAATTTCTTTCTCAACCCTCTAAGCTGAACCTGAACCAAACTGCTTTCAATTTCCCCAAAAGGCCAAGTTTGCAACTTCGCCTTATGCTTGTCCGTTAAGACAGCATCTGGCTTCTTTTAATCCCTTGCACTAACTGAGTTGATCCAATTGCTTCCACTGGGCCTAATGCAGGCATTGCTGCTGAACGACTGCCCTGAAACCAGGTTCCTCCTCCTAAATCCACCACGAAGCGGATGGGCAAGAGCCTCCCTGCGATGCAGTGCTGCAGGAGAGTACGGCAGTGCCCGGGCTGCGAGTCTGCAGATGGCTGAGCACATCCCATAAAGTGCTGAGCACCTTCCCTGCTGTTTGCCAGAACAGCCACTGAAGGCTGCAGGATCAGGCCTGCAGATTCCCCTTAAGTGAAGAGTAAGTGAAAAACTCACCTGGTTTTCACTTTTGTGAAATCAGGCAATTAGGCTGGTGCAGCAGAAGAGGAGGAGTGGGAATTGGGGCAGATGGGGAAGGAGAGGGAGGATGCCTGCTCAAGTTTCGTTTTGAAAGCTGCATGTAAATTAGCATGACTAGAGGAAAAAAAAAAAGCCATTTCTAGGAGAGCGAGGAGGAATGTGCAACCTGTCACTTAACACTCCCCAGCCTCTGGAGCGCTGCTGCCAGAAACCCACCAGAGCAGGTGCCTCCGGAAACGAAACTGAAGCAGACGTAACTGAATTTAAAACTAATAACAGCAAGAAACTTTAATGAAACTCTCTCTGACTGGCTAGAGAAGCTTTTCTCATATAGGATTTTCTGAGCTTTTATAAGTCAGCACCCAAAAACCATCCTATAAAGTTGCAGGCAGCATATTATCACTTTGTGCCTCTGTGTGAACACACACGCATCTTTCCTGCAGCATACGTATAACAGCAGCAGTTGTAACAGTATATATATAACAGTGTAACAGCAAAATTGGCAAATTCCTTATTACCACAGTGATCTCTATTTTCTTGATATATGCAATTCTGTGTCATTGCTGTATGATATACACGCTGCTAATTGCAAACGGGCTGCTTCTGTAGCTGGAGGACCGGGTTACGGGAGCTGGGGGAGAGGAGATCTTGCCCCAGGGGAAGATCCCAGTTTGGTTTGGAACTGCCTCACTCCACAAGCTGAGCAGGGAGCCTGAGCTATTTGTGGTTTTAGTATCCAACATTGCTGCCAGAGTCAAAAGCAGGCTGCAATGCACAAGGAATACAAAATAGAGACCTAGAGGGCAGGCAAAACTTTCATAAATTCAGCTCATCTACCAACATCGAAAGAATTACTAATCAGAGAAAGAAAGCTACAGAAGTGTTAACATTAATTCTACCCTGCTACAAGCCATGTGGCTAAGACCATGACACCTTGCCATTTACTGAGGGAGAGCTATTTATTTATGTAACCTATAGCTCACATTTAAATAATTAGTCTGCCTGATAAATTTTAGAACTTGCAATCTGTGTGCCACGTTTGCGTAAGCACAGCATATTTAATGCAGGTACAATTGTTTAACACCTCCAGCATCATATTAAAGAGTTTCATATAATTAGCAGAGTTAGACACTCCAACTTTCAGGCCAGTTACACATTTAAAAAAAAAAATGTGCTAGTTGTACAGAGTGAAGCTGCTGCTCCAGAAATGTAACCTGTGCTCCCAGCAAGGGAGTCCAGAGAGTGATATGTGCTGTCTAGGAATAAGCAAATCAGATCAGATAAGACAGGACTTGATCCAAAGTTCCCCTCAAACTTTCTGTTATCTCCAAGAGTCTGAACGCTCCCCAAATCAGTCTGCTGTCTTTGGTTTTCTTTCAGCCCACCAGGAGCAAAGGCCTGAATTTAGGAGGTGCTGACTACTTGTTGCTGTCTTCTGTGTCAGAAGCTCAGTGCTTCCTTATAGCCAGATGCCGGAATACCACCAGCAAGACTGTGGATCAGAGCTGAGCGGTTTTTACATCACAACATCTTTGCTTTAGGCCAGGTTTCTAGAAGGCGAAGAGTAAAACTCCTGGGATGCTATTCTGGATGCAGAAGTTCTGACTCTTCAATAAGCAGCAGCAGCAGCAGTTGCATAGGGATACAACTAATGAGCTATATTCACTCCTCAGCAGAATGGTCCTCGCTTCCAGGAGGTGCATCAGGGATGAGCTTGATCTTTGTTGCTATTATTTTGACATAGTCAGGTGAGCAGAACCCCAGTTGTGTGAATCATATCATGGCAGTCTCTTGGCATCTCAGCAGAATAAGAATGCAATAAATACAAAACCTTGTAGTTCAGATTGTAAACATAAAAATAAACCTGAGTTTCAGCTTAAAAATTGAATCAGTGGAGGAACTTGAGGTGAAAGCTATGCTCATAGAGAGTGGATGCCACTGACATTCCTACTATATTAGAATTTGCTAAACAACATGACCTGAACTAGCCTGTATTTTAGAACTTAGGGTGTGCAAAATGACAATTAGAGAGCAAGGTGATATTCTGAAAATCAAATCACAAATTCAGACATTAGAAATGCTCACTTAAGAGCTTTCCTTTAGGCATCTCATCTGAAATGAAGGCCAAAATAAATTTGTTTATTTGCTTCTTTGGTAACTGTTGCTCTTAGGCCAAATCTTCAAACACCCAAATTTAAAGCCAAATTTCTAAAGTCATTCTGCAACAAGCAGCAACTGTGACATTGACACCTCTTGTCAGATTTTCAAAGCACTTCAACATTCAGTACACTTCAAAGAAATTAGCCACCTGCATTATTGCCAATCAGTTCTGAAAACCCTGTTTCAACTATGTTAAGCTCTCATGAAAACTTCTACCTATATGTCTTTTCCAAATGGTGTTTAGGCACTTCAGAAGCTATTCTGAGTTTGATTATTTTGGAGACATGTCAAGGTCCTTTGCACAGGGAGTTATTTTCTACTTCAATCTATACACAATTGTAAAGAAACTGGGATCAATCCCACCTGTTTATCACAAAGTCTTGTATCTTCACATGACATTCATCCTAGACAAGTAAAATGAAGCCAAACTTAAGCTTAAAAATAGCACTATGCAGACTCCTACTTTGGTAACTTAGCTGCTGGGAACATTTACCTCTATATTATACCAAACTCAGTCAAGCAAATAAACACCCTCTTGCTACTGCTGGAGAGAAGGAGCAAAGACCAATATATCTTTTAATAAAGAACCTTGATTTCTCTGGGAAAATAAGTTCTTATCAGGTGAGAAGAATATATTCTCCAAGGAGAACTGCCACGAGCAACGATGACTCTTAGCAGGAGTTGTGGGGGGAAGCACCACATGATACTATAAGGGACATAAAAGACTCTTATAGTGGCACGAGGAGAGCATAAGCAGAAGACAAAAGGGATGAAATATTCCGTATTCTTAGGCATGAGAAAGGAAGCAGTCCATATTCAGTAGTCCAAGGAAAGAAAATGCCTGTTCTTTGTTGAAGCAATGCACAAAACATGGCCTGGAAAAAAAGGACCTTCTTTCTCCATGTGCTGGTTTTGACTGGGATAGAGTTAATTTTTTTCCATAGTAGCTTGTATGGGGCTATGTTTTGGATTTGTGCTGAAAACAGTGTTGATAATACAAGGATGTTTTCGTTATTGCTGAGCAGTGCTTACACAGGGTCAAGGTCTTTTCTGCTCCTCACCCCACCCCACCAGTGAGCAGGCTGGGGGTGCACAAGAAGCTGGGAGGGGACACAGCTGGGACAGCTGACCCCAACTGACCAAAGGGATATTCCACACCATATGACGTGATGCTCAGCATATAAAGCTGGGGAAAGAAGAAGGAAAGGGGGATGTTCGGAGTTAACGGTGTTTGTCTTCCCAAGTAACCATTACGCGGGATGGAGCCCTGCTTTCCTGGAGATGGCTGAACACCTGCCTGCCGATGGGAAGTGGTGAATGAATTCCTTGTTTTGCTTTGCTTGTGTGTGCAGCTTTTGCTTTACTTATATAGAGTTAACTGTCTATATCTCAACCCATGAGTTTTCTCACTTTTACTCTTCTGATTCTCTCCCCCGTCCCACTGGCTGGGGAGTGAGCGAGTGGGTGCGTGGTGCTTAGTTGCCAGCTGGGGTTAAACCACAACACTCCACTAAGAAAAAACACTGCACTGAATTCAGTTACACCAAAATCCTCAGCTGAACAGACATTTTAAGGGGAGAGTTTTCCCCCGATTTTCTCCACAACTAGAAAATAACTTAAAGAAACTCCTCCCCCCCTACCATTTCTATGAGGAAGCAAACTCTCCATTTCCTACTTCTCCAAGAGCAGATCCTTGCCCTCTCTGCAAGAGAAAAGAAGTGAGGAGATACAGGAGAGAGAAACCTCTTCTTTGCCTCTTTAGAGAGGTTGTTCACCCTGAGAAACAGGTAGTCTCCTGCCAAAGGAGGAGAACACTGGGAGTGGGCTGATGTTGGTATTGCAGCAGGATAATGAGCAAGGCTGAGACCATCCAACCAGCGTCAATGCAACTGTGTGAGGTCCATCCATGTGGTGCATTTCAATGTCAGGAATCATTTCTCAAGTTGAATCAAAGCCAGAATAAATATAAGGGAGTAGGCTGGGAAATCATCCTTTGTAATCTGCAGCTCACAAACACCAACCACCCAAACGGGTATTCCAAAACAGCTTCTGAAGCTATGTTTGACAAAACCTGTTAATTTCTGAAATGCTAATCAAGGCAGAATTAGCTGATCAGGGAAACGCCAAATTAGATGAGGATAGGAGGCCAGCAGCAGATTACAGGCTAAAAAGGTTTAAATAGGCTTGTTAACATCTGCTTAGGGTGCAACTATAATTAAGAGATCTCCTTTCCATGTTTGGGAGTTTGAGAGTTTTGTTTGTTTGGGGTTTTGTCTTTGCTACTTCTCTGCCTTTCCAGTTCTGACAATGAATTTTGTATCAGGACCCTGGGGAAGCAGAGCAGACTTTCAGCATTCACAATCAGGAGAAGCAGAAGATCATGGCAATGGAAAGGCAGTTTAGTCCCAGAGTTGTTACTTCTTTCAGAAGCTTTTCATCTTATGAATACAAATCTCTAAAAATTCTCTTTGCTCATGGATTTACTTCTTTGGGCAGTATCAGTAAACACCTAAATCTGCACAAGTCACTGTTGCTCATTTGTCCATACTTGTTCTGCTACCTCACTCAGTCAGAAAATTAGTTAAAGAAATCAATTCCTTCCATGTGTACAGGCAGTTAAAAGCAGATGCCCAAATAACACAACCCTCACTTGATCCCTTATCTCCTTCAAAAGTATGGAGTAAGTCAAAACTTATGAGTAAGCTAATAGTTTTCATAGTGCCCAAATACATTCCAAGGGGCAGATTTTGAAAGGCAGATTTTTCTGGACCATCCCGACCAGGGGACATGCATTGGTGATAGCCAGAGAGCACAGCTTGGAGGGATAGTGGCTAACGACAGCAAAACAGGCCACAGGTTTACCTAGACAATGGAAGACTAGCATTTGTCTTTGGTAAGTTAATGTAGACCTTTCCAAGCAATTTTTTAGGGCCTACTTTTGCTTTAGACTGCTGACCTAGTAGGTGCTTTTAGCACAAGGAGTGGGAGGGATCCGTTTATCAGGGAGCAACTTGCTGGGAGAGTCAAGAGGACATGATAACAGGAACATCTAAACATAAATTGCAGCCTTTTCCTGGAAGACAAAGGAAAACACAACAGAAGTCCAAAGGGCTAGGGAGATCTAGAGTAATACTACAGGTCTCGGTGATTAAATTGGGCTGGCAAAAGCAAGGTACCTGCATCTAAATTTAGCTACCTAAATGATTGGTTTGATTTTCAGAGGTGATGAATGCCTGCAGCTCCTGTCGACTTCAGGTGCCCACATTTGAAATGTTTGGCCTTTAGTCTTCAACTCAAACTAATTGAAGGATTTAACATTTCAAAGCTAAGAGGGTTTATCCAATCCAAAGTGCCATAAAGCTGCCGTTCCTAGGCATGAGAGATATGACACACGAGCAACTCAAAGGCAAAGCAGGAGAAGAAAGATGATTATTCCCTAAAGTGCATACATTTGAAAGACAGGCTAATGAGTTCTTAAATGACATAATTTAATCCCAAAGCTTCTCAAATACAATGCTGGAGTTTTCCCTTCCTCAGTCATTACAGAGTGCACAATGAAATTTTAACTGTACTTCTCCTGCCCTTTGAAATACAGAAAAAATGTGCCCCTCAGTTTAGTTCCCCCTGAGCTGCCTAATAGATCAAATTAGCCAACAACAGCCCTGCATCACAGCTAGGCAGGAAAGCAAGCCAAAGGGATCCTGCCCTCCCAAAGAGCGCGAGGCACAACATTTTCACAGGGATCCAAGGCCCATCAACCCTTGAAAGCAGCAAAAGAGCATTGCCAGGGGCCGCGACAGGCTTAGAGACACTTTGCAGAGAAGGGGACACCTCTAGAGAGGGGATACTGGTGCAGATGATCCTACAGAGTATTAGATCCTCAAGGTGCTCACACAAGGGATGAGCAAGTTTTCAAGAAAGCCTTGTAGGCCATTTGGCATCCAGTTCAACAGCTGTAGTGCAGACTGTGGGGTTTTTGTAATGGGGCTACTCCTAGGAGCCTCTGCCTACCAGGATCCCCACTGGCTTTTGCACCAGCTTTACCTTGGAGAATTAAGCTTCCATCAGTCTATATGATGATAAAGAATACAGTGTAGATGCTTAATTATAGGTTAAAACATTTCGTCAAAAGCAAGAACAGTGAAAATATTGTTTTAAGAAAGGAGCGCGAAGCTCAAGAGAGAGTTCTAGCAGCAGATTGAGGTTAAGTGAGGCTTTATGTGAGGTGATATGGTCCTTGCTCTATCTGGTAGAGACATTTGAGAAAGCCCAGTAAATTATGCATAAGAGTGTTACAAGAAAAAGGTTAAGGATAAACCCATAAGGTTTATCAAAGGATAAGGTAATCAAACACCATGTCACAGAACAGAGCCTATCCTTTCTGCCAATTTTCTATTGCTAGGAAAGTCACCTCAGCCAGAACATCTCACAGTTGGTCACCTTCTGGGCATCCACGTGAAACTTGCTGGCCTAGTCTGCAGAAATCCTGAGCAATGACAAGTGTAACTGTAGTCTCTAAGAGCCACAAGCTGAATCTGTCATTTAAGCTGCTAAGTATGCAAAAGAAATCAAGCTCTAAAGCTGAGTTGTCACCCAAAGAGAATGAGCATTACTTAAAATATAAAATATATGTATTAATGCTTCAGAGACTTTCAGATACTCTGCTGAGAGGCTCCGTACAAAAGCTCAGAGGACATTAATAACCTTGTATTCAGGGCAGAGTTTGGATGGCATCTAAGCACTGGAACTGCACACTGAATGATACAGATAAAAATAAACACTTGATTTTGTCCACCCTGTGCACAGAATAAAGTAGCAGCATGTGATCGAGTCTTTAAGACTGTATCGCATTCATGTTCCAAATTAAAGCTATACAGGCAGTCTTAATTCTGCCTTTTCCTAATCCTTCAGAGTTCAATTTTGCAGTTCTAACTTTCTTTAAACATAGAACTTTTTGCACATCAGTAATAGTTTACCCATCTCTGGTAAGAGTGATTTACATCCAGTGTACTAGCAAAGTAAATTCTAATGAAATGATCCCATGAATCATAACATAGCATTACATTTAATTGCTATATTCATTAAATAAGAACATTGGAATTTTTTGTAAAATTAGAAATTTTGAGGTGCTATCAAGTAAGATTAAACTAATGAGATAAGATTTAACTGCATACGTAACTTGTATAAAATAAGATTTTATGCTGTGCTCGATTCTAGCTCAATCTTAATTTGATTTTAGACACCAACATCAAACTCTCAGCTTTCAGATTTGTTTCAGTTAATTTCATGCTAGCTTGAAGAAGTTGAGTCTAATAATGATTGCATTGATAGCATATTGATTTCTTTTCCTGTTACAGGTGATGGTTTCTGAGCAACACCACTACTATTACACAGGAAAAAAAAGAGGTGGGCAGGATTTGCTTAGGTGCAAAGGGGATCTGTTTATACAATGGCAATGGAGAGCTTATATACAGAGAGTGTAAGATTAACTTTATGGAGATGTTTCTGAGGCATGTAATTGCAGTTCTCACCTAAGCACAAAGCTGCTATAGAGTGGAGGGTCCTATGGTGACTGCAAGAGTACAGACAAGGTGGCTGCTGATGCACATTTGTACAAAACAATCTCTATGTTTCTTACTTCTGTTAAATAGTGCTAATAAACACGTGCAAGAAGTTGGTGAGGGGAACTCAATTTAACAAGCACAGGAGACCATCGCAGGATACAGACAGCAGAACAGAGAACTACCATCAAATTCCTAAGCAGCCACTCAGAGACAGAGCTAAATGTCACCACTGAGATATCCCAGGAGCCCCACCAGGCAGGCTGCAGAATTAAATGTCTTGGAAACATTCACATGGGCATTGGAGGATATAAAGGGTTTTCTTCCCCTGGAGGTAGTCTTTCTTTTGGTGACTGGCTTGCAAAATTATAGAGCAGAAAGGCCTGGGCATCTGGTGAAGGGAAACATCTCTCTTTTGCACCAGATCCTGCCTTCCACAAGTATAAAAACAACCTAGAAGCCTAATATTAGTGCCAACTATGAAGATTTCATTTGCTTTTCTGTGAGAAATGCTGTTGTACCTTTGAGCACCATCTACTTAACAACTACCATAAATTATTAATGTATACAGTGACTCTCCCAAGCTCCACAGCTTCCACCCACAGCAAACAGTTGCAGGCATTCATTTCAATGACTCGGACATGCTCTTGCTTCTGTTTTGTGAGAGAAGGTTCTACAGATGTCCAACCTTCATGTACAACTGAAGAAAAAAAGGATGCAGAGGCCGGCAACAAACTGTCACACAAATAGAACAAATACCTGGAAATGCCCAGAAATGAGAACACAGAAGTAGGGTGTTTCCGTTATCTACTGGGTATTAAAAGCCAGCTACAGACTGTTGAAATTAGACTTGAGTTAAACTGACAAAAAGTGTTACTGAATAACATTGGACCATGTGAGCAGCACGAAAATCAGCAGTGTAAGTTGAGCAGCCCATTGGGGCAAGATACAGAAAAACAGGGGGTCTTTTGAAAAGCTAATTGTAATAAGCCGAGTGTGAAGCAATCTTTGACTGAATCACTTTTGTAGTTGCATGCAGAGTTACTTGACGGAGGACTTCAGAAGCATTAAGCAAATCTTATCTCCAAGTCTGAAGAACCAAGCAGGCACCAAACAGCAGCAAAAAGTCACAACTGAAAATGCTCTCAAGATCATCACCAGCACAATGGGGGCAGAACAGCATCACAAAGAGAAACAAACAGACAGTTTGGTAACTGAAATAAAAGCTGTATAGTTTGTTTTATGCCAAATTAGATTTTGTAACTCATGTCAGAAAAATGATGTGGCTTTTAGAATAGAATAGAATAGAATAGAA
>NW_009203872.1:0-1014 GCF_000690835.1 Fulmarus glacialis
GGCCCCCCGCCGCCCTTGGGCACATGCTCTGGGACCTGCTCAGTGCCACGAAGGGCTACAACCAACCGCCAAAACCGGCCACTTGTCACAGACAGATCCAGGAGTTTAAAAGCAGTCAGTAAATATTTCACTAAATGATTTAACCAATCTGAAGACTGGACCTTCCTGGCAGACAGACGTCCGTCCCACTTTTCCCTGAATAAACCCTGGAGCGTGGTCTCTGGCACACGACAGACCCTGCTCGTTTGCTGTGCGGCAATCAGTTGGACGGCCGTGTGTGCGCGTGTGCATGTGTATAAAATTACTGGAAGAAGCTTTTAATCTGTAAAGTATTTTTGTTATTGTCCTTTTTGTTTGTTTGTTTTTGGCAAAATAAATAACTTTCTTCAATGTACTCCCTTGGCTTGGAGCCACTCCCCAGCATTTTCCACACTCCTGAGTCAGCTTCCGACTTCAGCACCAGCCTGCAAACACCAGCGAGTGCCCCCGTTTCTGTAGGAAGCCACCGCTGCCGCTTCACCTGCATCACCTGCGCTGGAGAGCTCCGGGGAAGCCTCCCCAGAAGGGCTGTGATCGCTCGCCTGCCGGCTCCGTTCGCCAAGAGGTCAGGCTGTTTGCGGATGAGTCGAGGAGGAACGGGGAGGCTCGGGGCTGCGGCAGAGATGGTCCCAAAAACTGTCTGCTGGGGGTGGGGGGCGGTCCTGGCTGGTGGACAGAGTGTGCTTACCAGGACCAGGTCAGTTCCTCCGCCGGGATCAAGGAGACAAGCCAGCCGGCTGGGTATCAGGATGACAGCTTCTGCCAACACTAGGGAGAGTCAGGAGATTGACATTTTTCTATGGAGAAAAAACAAAACCATTAAAACATTTTTGTTCCTACAGTAGGGAAATGTTTCCCTGTGGAGAACCTCAAATACATCACAACGATTTGAAAGTAAAAGCTGCAGCAATGCGCGTTGGATCCCTGCAGGGTTTGTGCTCAGGGCTCTGCGACGCCGGCTGGGATGCGGATGCT
>NW_009203872.1:1025-1578 GCF_000690835.1 Fulmarus glacialis
CAGGTCCTGTGCACGGTGAAATGCCACAGGGCTTCCAGCCAGAGGTACCAACTATCGCATAGCTTGTTAGAAAATGTACTCTGACTAATGCTTCCAAAGCCTAATCTACCACCTGGATTTCTGAAGCCTTCCCACACATCCCTGCTTTGCATTGCCTTTCCCAGGGGCCGGCTGTGCTCTGTGCGTGCTCCCAGCGCATGCAGCGCTGCCCAGGCACCGTGAATCCGCCCGTGCTACTCGGCATGGCAGAGATGGCAAACCACAGCCACCCAGGATCCGCTGTGACATCTGCTTCTGGTTTTCTCCCTCCTGCTGGCCAACACAGCACGAAGACACCCACAGCACAGCTCTGCAGTGATGTATTTGTCCTGTCAGGAACGGGCCAAAGCATCGGCAGCGTTGGGGCTCACACCTCGCGTTCGCATGAGCAGTGCTGGGTGACTCCGTCAGAGCTGCGCCGTGATGAGCTGCGGCCTGTTACGGTGAAGAAATGCTCGAGATTTAAAGCCCGTTCTTCTCAAAAGTCCAGAAGTTGACTGAAATATTAAGTGCT
>NW_009203873.1:0-795 GCF_000690835.1 Fulmarus glacialis
TTGCAAAAGAATTTCAAGGCCTTTTTTAATGAAAGAAAGAAAAAAATCTTAATGAAAAAAAAGTCCTATCTTTTACTCTGGTCCCACTAAACTCCAGTTTCCTCAGGACATGAACCCTGAAAAGAGCTGGCTCAGTGGAGAGATGGACAGGTGATAGAAATTTTCAGGGACAATTAGACTAAGGAATGTTTAAACAATGGAATGAACAGAAATAAATTATGAAAAACTGAATGCACATGCAGAAGAGAATGTCATTGGCTTGCCAGATAACTTAGCAGATGGACAGGACAACTGGGTATCGACTTGATTGACTGGTTCAGGAATTACAGAGTTAAGTTGCTATTTACCAACATTTCTTACAGTTAAAAATGTGTGGATTGTAAAAAAAATTTTTTGGTGGAATGAAGTAGTGTTTCCTTCTGAAGTTTATTGCTTGTTTCTTGCTTTTATTATTAAAGCATTCATAACATTCAGCTTTTGGGCATCAGTACTTATTTCAGGGATGGACTAAAGTAGCTTTCTTCTCCAAGCCTTGCATGTTCCGACCTTTCTAGAAAAGTGCACAAGACTCCAGTTGATGTTCTCGGCAGACTGACTTTTGAGAGAGCCTAGGCAGCTTGGACTTGAGGATGTATTTTGAGTGAATTTAGCGGATTTAGCTGAAATCCACCAAAAGCCTTTCCTACAGTGTTCACGTAATACGAGAGCCTGTTGTAATTTCAGTATAGCTAGTCATTTGCGAAGTCCTGCACCTTGGACAAAATATGCCCCCTCCAGAGGACAGGCTGGAGGCCT
>NW_009203874.1:0-379 GCF_000690835.1 Fulmarus glacialis
CTATGATTCTATTCTATGATTCTATGCCCTGGCTCCACCATGGGCTTGGGATGGAGAGGTCAGGATGCACCACATGTCCCAAGGGAAAGTAGTGCAGGGAAGAGCCCGGGCTCAGCGTTTGCTCCCTGCCCCCAGGGCTCCCCGGGCAGCGTGCCGGAGAGAGCAGCTCCCCGCATTATTCAGGCTCCAGCACACTCACCTTTCATGCGTCCGCCGCCGCGAAGCTGCCGGCTTCGCTCTGCATTGAACTGTCACAGGGAATTACACAGCCCGGCTGGCTGAAGGCAGAGCCGAGGGGGTGAGAGCTGCCTGCCCCCTCACCCAGCCTGGCTGGGAGCCATCCTGCCGGGTACGGCATGGCTTAGGCCCGGACACACCC
>NW_009203874.1:717-2093 GCF_000690835.1 Fulmarus glacialis
CTGGCTGGGAGCCATCCTGCCGAGTACGGCATGGCTCAGCCCCGGTCCCACCCAGCCGCCTTCAAAGGGGGCAACAGCTCAGCCCCGAGGGCCCAGTTACGGCGAGCAAGGCTGGGGCTAAGCTGAGTTGCCGGCACTTCTGCCCCACTTTCTGTCAGGGCAACACCTCCGACAACCGCGTTACTCGCAGCATCCCCCTGATTTCAGGTGCTCTGTAAACTTCTTCCATCCTTTGCCGCGGAGCATTTCCCTCTGCTCCTGAAACACCTCCCAGCCCGGCACCTTCCAGCTCAGGTCCTGCGGACACGGCCTCTGAGTGCCCAGGGCAGACAGTCCCGGCTGCCCTGCTCACCCCTGCCTCGCCTCCGGGCATGGACGCCCTCCACTCCCCACGGCAGGGGTACCGGCACGGGTACCATGGGGCCCTGCCCACGTGTACACAGGGATGTGGGAGGGGGGTCTCCGAGGGGCAGCCCAGCTACAGCCCCAGGGACTCCTGGATCTGCTCCCAGGCTCTGCCCGGCACATCACATCCCCCAGGCAAAGTTCTGCAGGGCCCCTCAGCCATGGCTCATCCCAAAGCATTCATAAGGGAAAGGGAGTGCAGTTATCCAAGTGGTTTTCCAAACAGTCTGATCCCTTCTTTGCCGGTCAAACAAGAGCTGTTCCCGGTTGGGCTGCCAGCGCCTTCAGGCCTGTTTGCACAGCCCAGCTCCTCCCGCATCCCTGCGGGGTCCTGGCTCCTCTCCTGCTCAGATCCTGGCTGGCTCTCACACTGCGTTTGTCTCTCCCAGGAATGGGCTGCACGAGCGGAGCAGCCTGGAGCCTGGCCACACCGTAGCAGTCCCCATTTCCCCTTCCTCTCCCTCCTCTAGCTGCCCTGGCTTTGAATAATCTAGGATCAGCGCTATAAAAAAAAAAAATCGCCCGGTGATGCTGAAGCAGAGCCCAAATACCCACCACTGCAACGGGAGAGCCTGGACCCCTCTCCGGTCACCGCTCAGGGCCAGGCAGTGCCACCGGCAAGTGCTTCTCCTAACATGGGCCACGCCATCCTCCCCAGCTCCTGTCCCCTCGCTACCACCACAACGCTCTCCCGGGAGCAGGGTGGCTGCCGGGCTGAGGGGGGGTGCGGGGGTGTCAGCCCCCTCGCAGCCCCTCTTCCAGCAGCGGGACCCCTCGGCTCGGCTCAAATTGCAGCTGGCTCTGGCAGAGGTGGGCGCAGGGCTGCTGCCCTCCCTCCCCAGGCTGAGCTGCTCCCCAGTCTCCGAGAAGGGAGCCCAGCGCTTGGGGAGCCCAGCACCTGGGGAGCCCAGCACTTGGGGTACCCAGCACCACTCCGCAGGAATTTCCCTGCTTCCAGGAGAGGGGTGACT
>NW_009203875.1:0-44427 GCF_000690835.1 Fulmarus glacialis
CGGGCCGGGGAGCAGCGGCCCGACCCCTCCGTCGGGCAGTGGGCACAGGAGTAACAATAACAGGAAATAACACACGCTCCTCTCCCTCTTTCTTCTTCTTCTGTGTTCTCTGATTGCCTGAATTGCCCGCAGCGTGGAGAGCAGGGTCTTGTTTTTCCTTATTTCAGCTTTATTTTCTCTCCTTTCCCCTCCCCCCTTTCTGTCGCGGTGCGGGGGGGTGAGGGGGGGCAAGGGGCCGCCCTCGCCTCCTTATGCTTCTGGAGTGGGCATTATGTAAACTCTGAGACTTCCTCCGTGGATTCAGGTATCAGCAGAAGGTTTGGGTCTGAGGCAGGAGAATAAAGGAGAATCGGCATGACGTGTCCTGTTCATGGTAATGAGCGAGAAAAGAAGTGGCTTTTTTTTTTTTCTCTCGAGAAGAGCAAGGGTTAAATGGAGTTAAGAACAGCAAACGTTAAGCTATTAAACACGGAAATGACGGGAAGGGAAAGCACAGAGAAAAACAAGGTTTGTTTTTAAACTGTGAAAAATTGAATTAGAGTCACTGGTAATAGTCTTGCCTAACTATTGTAGAGACTACAGAGTTATTTGAGGGAAGGAATGACAATAGGACTTACATTAATAAAGGTGACTTTATAACTTTCTGCCTAGACGTTTCATAGTTAAAGTTACTGATTTTCAAAGAAAAGGTAGAAATCAGAGTATGCATTTGTATAAATCAGCAAGAGGCAATAGAAGAAAAACTTGTGCTCTTTGTTATGAAATGTCATAAAACCTGGAAACATAAGCGTACATTCTGACCTGAAAAAACACAGACACATCTGGTGTTCTAGGCCCAAGTCCTAAAGTAGAAGTGGTGTGGATTCAAAACCACTTCTGAGTTGGCTGTGAAGAACTGGATCTTTTGTCAGTCTGTAGTCAAATGAATGTAATGGGAGGGGAAAAAACCAACCTTGCAATTACCCTTTCTCAGAGTTTACAGTGGAGAAATTCAAGTGAAATCTCGATAAACATGTTACTGTTTAATCGGAGGAGGAAAACGGCAACACAAACACATGGCAGGATCTGGCTGCTATGAAAGGATTAAATGTACTCTCAGAGACTTTTTTTTAATAGAGAGGCTTTATTATTGCATACAAAATACTCTGTTAAAAATGCTAAGTTTAATATACCATACAAAGAAAATAAAGGAGGTTGACGAATATAGAGCAGGTTTCTGGGAGGCACTGAGTGATTTAAGGACATGTTATTTAATACTCAACTCTGAATTTCCTGGCTTTTGTTCAGTGTTTTATGACCTTATATTTTTAGAAGCATTTTGTATTTTCTGGTGCTTAGTGGCTGCGGGTTGTTTTTTTTCTTATAAGATGATAATAGCTTTATGGCCATCAAGTCCTTCTGCTGGTTAGTTTTGTTTTGACCAACTCTTTTTGCTCATGAACTAGAATTTAGAGATGAAACCTCTGTCAGTGTAATTGTAGAAGTATATTTTCAAGCTTTCTTTGTGCTATCCCTGTTTTTCCTCACTTCTCTCCTTTGCCTTAGTGTTTAAAAAAAAGAAATTCATTACCTCAAGGAAATTACAAGAGGCTCAGCATGTTTCTGAAGTATAGGTAACATAGGAGATACTGTGTATACTCTACCAGAAGTCATAAAGCACAGTTAGTAGGTTATAATAATAAAATACCTTTACTCTAGCTCTTAAATAATAGTAAGTGATGAAGGTTGAAGAGTTCCTAGATTAGCCCAGAGGACTGTGAAAAGGAGAGGTGCCAATATAACATGTATACACTTTTCTTTCTCCTAACTGCAAATGGGAGTGAATGGCCTCTTAAGTGGCCCATCTTTTCTTCCTGGTAATTTAATGAAGGTGGCTATTAGGGCAGCCCTATGATATGTTACCAGCCTGGCACCTGGAGTTGCTAACTGGGCTAAGCAATGAATGGTATCAGGGCATTCCTATCTGAGAACTGGGGAAAAAAACCCAAACCACTAAAACATCATCTGCCTTTTCTCCCTTCTGGATCCTTCAGCCCTAAGAATACAATAAAAGGGAAGAAAATGAGGAGGTTCAGTGAGGAGAATAAGGGAAGATAGCAAGTAAGAATGTGCTTAGCACTGTGAAATGTTGTTTCTACAAATCAGTTGCAAATAGAGGTCTCAAAAGAAGGCATGCGAAGTATCTTCTTGTGGAATATTGGCTCTTTCAGTGCTTCTGAAGCTATCTAAGTAGTTCTGGAAGAACGGTAGACGTTTTTGTTGAAAGGAAATTTGAATCGCACATTGAGCATGGATAAAGATCTGTTGTATTCTTGACCAAAATACTCTGGGAAGGGAGAGAAGACAGATCGGTCCAAAAGCCATTAAGGAAAAGCAATTCTTACTATTTTCTATTACTGTAGTATAGGTGCTTTGTACACTTAAGCTTTCTCTGTTGCCTCTGTAGATTTCTGGCTATAGAACTGTTTTTCTGGAGTGATTTCCTCCTGTCTGTGACTGATAGGAGGCAGAAAGTGGTAACATCAGTGCTTTCCTTCCACCCTGGATGTGTTGGGGATACTTGCTTCTGAAAAAAATGGTGTGTGTGGGAGGAAACAATCAGAGCAAAAGCTTTCAAAGTCATTTTTTCGTATAACTAGCTTCATAATTTTAATGTGCTGATGTATTGTGAGCAGTGATATTTTTGTTTCATTGGTTTGTGAGAGGAATGGTGGTCCTCTCTATGTAATTTTGAAAATTCCTTTCATTTTCTTGCATACCAATGCACAACTTGTGCGGAAACATGAGCTGCAGTAGATGTCTCTTTCTACCCATTGCAGCTGTGATGCTTTGTGTACTGCATTTCTGGACCTGAAGCTTTTTGCAAACGTCCTAGAGAGTGCTTAAAAAATCAAAGCTGCCACAAAACCAGGCATTGATCAAGTGGTGGAGGTTTAAAGAAAGGAGTACAGTCTAGCATCGGGATAACAGCTCTTTAAATTTTGTTGGGGGTCAACAAAACCTGGGGGTCAATGCTCTTTTGTGTTATCTCTCAGAATCATAGTGTTACTTAAAAAAGAGAAAGAAAACGTACATGGGGAGGTGGTTGAAGGGAAGATGCATTGACTGCTGTGTCGTTTACCAAACAGGCTAATTTCTTTCTGCAGTGAGCTATTCTGTTATACTTTTACAAATTCT
The DNA here is from genome assembly GCF_000690835.1 of Fulmarus glacialis. Classification (NCBI taxonomy): domain Eukaryota; kingdom Metazoa; phylum Chordata; class Aves; order Procellariiformes; family Procellariidae; genus Fulmarus; species Fulmarus glacialis. The sequence continues at coordinate 3,178 of NW_009203875.1, forward strand.
GACTCTTGATCAGAAAGCTTTGTCAAAATCTGGGTATGAAATACATATACGTTGGCATCAGTGATACTGTAATATATTAAAGATTATACCCAAGGGTATTTCTGTTTTTTAGATGGACAGACATACATTTCTGTGTTGCTGCCAGTTAGCTGTGCAAGCTGATAGAAAGCTAACACTGTCCTAGTGACTGTTGTTCGTGGTATGTCTATGTAACGGAGACATAAAAAACAGTATTAGAAAAAAAATTACGTGATTTCACTTAATTGTAATATTAATAGCTCTGTAGGTAAGTAGTAAAGAAAGCATAAGGGTTCAGACAACTGTATGCTACATGTAAAGCAGTTACCGCACAAAGCTATTAAGGCAAGACATCTTTAAAAATATTCCTACATATTTCTAAAATATTCAGAATTAACACATGGATCTTGTTGAAAAACAGAGATTTCATAATTATGAACGTTCCACTAGACAGACAAGTTCAGTTTCCAGCAGATAATAATCTATGCTATGTGGTATAAGGAGATAAAAATACATACTCAACGCATATTGTAACCATGAAAGAAACTACATACAGAATTAGGTAAACAGACTAAATCATTAGTGCTAAAATCATGGAAAGTCCTATAGTAACTTCACTTAAGTTAGTCTTGTGACAGTTGCCCAAAAAAAGCTGAGGAAAGTAAAGTTATGCAATTTTGAGTAAGCTGCCATTGCGTGAACTTTTTCTAATGTATCACAGGCCAGGAAATCTTAGCCAGCCATTTATTTACAATGCAGTTGCCTTTGAACTGTCTCTAGTGCCAAACTTAAAAAAAAAAAAAAATCTATTTTGTTTTTCAGTGCAAACTATGCATCCCAATTTCTATAACAAACAGAAGAGGATTCTATAGTAATAGTTCTGTATTGTCATTCAGTGATACAAGGATGGTGTCAATTTTTCTGGCAGAAAACACTTGAAGTGCTTTCAGTACACTACAGTATGCCTGTTTTGGACACCTTTGTAGCTCTGAAATGTCCTGCTTTTTTAAACTGGGGAAAAAGTTGAAGTAAAATCAGTAATTTGCGCACATCTTTTTTGTCTCAGTGGAACTTTCCTAATGAATTCAACAGAAGAGTAGGCCTTGATTATTTTATTTTTGGCAGTGTGAGCAAGTCATTGAACCACCTGTTGGAAATAACTGCAGTTCAGCTTATGTAAACTTCATTTAAGGATTTAAACTGTACAAACACGCTTACTTTTGTCTAAGTAGACACACCCATAGACTTCTTTTGGGCTATTTGGTGCATATGCATTACACACTTAGATTTAGGTTCAAAGATTATATTTTTGAAAGCTGAAATGGCTTCTCCAAATATGGTTTTATCTGAATTGGCTTTTTTCAGGTAGATAGAATTTAAATTTAGATTAATTTCAATTTAATTTTGCTAAAGGACTGATGATACTACTTTTAGTAAAAAAAAAAAAAAAATCAGCGTGAATGCTTAAAGAATAAACTAAAGCTTTACTCCTTAAGCATCATTGACTCATGATTGTTAAACACTTTTAATGAAAGCCCAATCGAAAACAATTCTGGTAATTGAACTCACCTATGATCTGGTTTACAGTGTAATGTTCAAGCTTTGTATACCTGTTTTCCCTTCTCTGCCTTAGTGCATCTGTTTGCAGAATTCTCTTTTTAATGCTGAAAATGATTAATTTTTAGTGTTAAATAATACATACTTTAAAAGTATTCTTTTAAATACTTTACCTATAGTTTGCGACGATGAAAGAGGTCTGTTTTAGGGAACATAGGGCAGTGTTCGTATGATCTACTTCAGGTGTTTGGAACCTCCAATTCAGAAGTTCAGAGTTGGGTGTCAAAGTGCCTTTTTATTCACAAGCAAGGAAGTGGGGATTCAGGTTACCAAAGAACGTGGCAGCAGTATGTAATGTTAAGCTAACGGGCCACTCAGCTTGGTGTCCCATCAGTGATAGTGGCCATAAGTGAGTGCCTACAGAAAAGTCTAAAAACATGTTGGGCATATATGGTATATCTTTGTTTTCCCCTTTCAGTTTCCAGCCATTTTGAGCTGAAGGACATCCTGAGCCAAAGGCAGTTTCTCAGTTAATTTCTGTTCTAGAAGCTTGCCCGGCATCCACTTAAACATTAGCATCTATAACATCCTTTGGTAAGAAATTTTGCAGTTCAACTACCTGCTCTGTAAAGAGCCTCTTTCTATGTTGGCTGATAACTAGTATCTCTTGACTCTTCATGTAATTCAATGTAGCTTGGTAGTACTGAAAGTCTCAACTAGCATGTTGAGACAATGTAGAGGTATTTGGAATATTTGAAAGTAGTTAACTGCCAGATGCTGTTGAATTTGCTGTTAGAAATAATAACTGTATGTAACTACAAATAAAAGCAGTAGTAAAATGGGATTCATAGGAGATTATATTAAAAGGACAGCAGTTCTAAATTTAGGGTATCTTCTGTTTTAATGGGATGAAAGTAGTTTTGGGCACTGACTTCCCCAAGCATGTTGCTTCACCACATGAAATGTTTGGCAATGCTGGTAAGGTATCCTGTTACTTCTGCCCCTGTGTCGACCTCTTATTTGCAGTGTGACAGCTGTGTGTGGCTGTGTTGTGAACTGGATCAGGGAACTGATCTGCTGCTTTAAAAAATCTGGTAGGTTTCTTAAAGCCCGATCAGCTAATCAATCTGGTTTGTGGTATGTCCTTGCAAATAGCTGCCTGGATTGGGGAGGGGGTGGGAGAAGGGGACTAGTTTCAGGAAGAGGTACTAAGAATACCTTAAACTGGTATTGTTTCCAAACACTTAGATTGTGATTTCACAAAACAAAGTCTGCTGGGTAATAGATGTACATTTTCAATAATATTTGGCTAGTTCCTACTACTTTAGTCTTCTATGTGGAAGACTTGCCCAAATAAGGAGGCTGACTCAGACTGAAACTACACAGATTGTCAAGTGCATAGAGTAACCAAGGGAACTTCTTTTCAGTCTGTTTTAAAAAACCTAAGGACATTTAAAAAGAAAGTATCTTTCCTTCCCTCCCCTCCCACCCTCCAACTAATGCATCATTTAATCAGAGATACCTGAATTTAAGGGATCTCTCAGGAGTTTAATGTTCTGCCCATAAAGTTTTGGGTGCCTTTTAGCTGAAAGATTTCTGCATACTTAGGAATGATGATCTAATTTATAGTAGCTAAATAGTGAGCTATCAGCACGTGAAAACCAAGCAAACCTATGGAAGCTCTAAGGTTATGTATTTGGTTATTACCTTGGTTGACACAGCCTGAGGAAATAACTTGAAAGTAATGAACAATAGAACATGCATGCTGTCTGGTGTATGGAGGAGTAAATTACTGTTTTTTCCTCATGTGAGACTTCTGAAAACAACATGCAGAAGTTAGGTAATACGCTTAATATTGTGAGGTGATCAAAGGATCTTTATATAAAATGTTTAGTAATGACATATTGAAGTGACCAATGCATTTGCACCCAGAAAAGTAAGATAGTTGTCTTAAGGTAGTAACACACAGAGTTGAACTAGTGTAGGTTAAACTTAACCTCACTGAGTGAAGAATTTGTGCTGTGCTAGCAAAGTTTTGGATGCAAATGCAGCCATGGTGAAATGGAGAGTTCTCCTTGGCTGAGTATATGCCATTCGGTAAGAGATGGTTGGTGCTAGCTCTACAGGCAGATAAGCATTTACTGTTTTATCAACATTTACACTAGAGGGCTCTGTGGACAGAGGTTCAGTAGTGTAGGTCAGCTGTGCCTGATCTTTCTGGCTGGCTATGTGTTATTTTCCTGCATTTTCTTCCTTGCTGTATGACCTGACTTGCTGCACATGAGACATGATTAATCTGTGCCTGAGCAATAGTTCCAGTGTAATGCCACTGGAAGGAGTGTATTTTTTTTTTTTGGCATACGCAGATGCCGCAGTTGCTATGCAGGTGCAGTAGGCCTCTCTGGACTGGAGATGACAGCTGGATTGCTGCAGCCCAAGTGATTTGTACCGCACACTCAAAACAGTCATCTCTCTTCATCATGCCTGAGATCCACGTGGAGAGTGGGCATAGGACCTGCATGAATTATTCTTATGGCAACGACAGTCTGTTCCTGGTTGCCATCTTATTGAAATACCTCTTGCCAGGATCCAATATACTTTCCACCTGTGTTCTCTTTTTTTTTAGCTTTTTTTTTAGCTTTTTTTTAGCTTTTTTTTTAGCTTTTTTTTAGCTTTTTTTTTAGCTTTTTTTTAGCTTTTTTTTTAGCTTTTTTTTAGCTTTTTTTTTAGCTTTTTTTTAGCTTTTTTTTTAGCTTTTTTTTAGCTTTTTTTTTAGCTTTTTTTTAGCTTTTTTTTTAGCTTTTTTTTAGCTTTTTTTTTAGCTTTTTTTTAGCTTTTTTTTTAGCTTTTTTTTAGCTTTTTTTTTAGCTTTTTTTTAGCTTTTTTTTATCTTTTTTTTTAGCTTTTTTTTTAGCTTTTTTTTTTACTCCCTTTTACTCCCTTTTACTCCCTTTTACTCCCTTTTACTCCCTTTTACTCCCTTTTACTCCCTTTTACTCCCTTTTACTCCCTTTTACTCCCTTTTACTCCCTTCTTCTCTTTCTCCGTTGTTTTTTTTGTTTTTTGTTTTTTTTTTACAACTATGTCCTGTGATGCTGTGTGTGACTTTCACACAATAATTGGGCGATTTTGGTCTGCTTGGGAGAGACTGAGCTTGCTTGAACAGGCTGCTGCTAAAACAAGCCAAAAGCCTGCTTCCATGTTGCCTTTGGAGCAAAGGGCTGTGAAGAGGGTGACACACTCGGGAGAGTTAGTCTTAGTGGAGCGCAAGTGACTCTCGGGTTTAGGTTGAAAATCCCTAGAGTAGACAAGAGCTGGCACTGGGCATTCTTGTGGCAGAGCTGATACATAGTGAGCCTATAAAAAAAAAAAAGGAATAGGAGCTGCATTAGCTCAATTGCAGGCTGTAACACTTAATGCTGTCCTGAAATAACATTCAAAACATGGAAATGAATTATGAGTCGTAAGTTCTATATAATGATGATGGTTATTCTGAAGGACATTAGAATTAAAGTATCTTAAATAACTTGAAGATTCAGAAGCACGAAGCATTAGGTTAAACGCTGTTATATCATGTTTCAGTCTATCCCTGTGCACTTGAGAAATCACACAGTTCTTTGAAACCCAGGTGGGCTTTTGTCAATTATGTTACTTTGGTGAGTTTTTTCTAGTTTCCCTTCAAATAATTGTAGAACCTTTTAGAGTAGTATATCCAGAATTTCTCATAGCATGCTTAGTTGCAGTACAGGTGCCTACAATGAAAACTTAATGTTGGAAGAAAATATTCTAGCATAAAAATGAGGCTGATGAGAATATTGTATATTGTTTGTTCATTACATAAGCCTTCTGTTCTGAGTAATTGGTGTGTATACCTTTGAGTCATCTTCTGCAATCTAACATACATTTTTGTTGTGTTTTGAATGCAATTGTTTTTCAGGTCATGGAAAAACTCCAAAAGATGCTGCTTCTGTTCGAGCTACACATCCTATACCTGCAGCCTGTGGCATATACTATTTCGAAGTTAAAATTGTCAGTAAGGGAAGAGATGGGTAAGCATTGAGTGCATTATTAATTAATTATTACTTGAAATACTGTCTCGCATCATCTTTCTTTCAGTCAACAGATGTCTTAGGTATCAAAACTTATTTTCATATTTTACCACTTTTTATATAGCTTAATTTCTTATTAATGAGAAGTTGCACTCTGATATTTGGTTTTTATAGGGGAGTTGATTGTGGTATTTCTTGTCCACAAATCAGTGTACACAATAAATACCATAACAGCACCTTCTCATTTTCTTTTGACAGAGAAGTTAGGGTTTGACTGACCATAGTTTGACCCTGTTCTTACCTTTAAAGGTGTTGGGTTTTGACTATATGGCTTTACAGACTTTCATGTAATTTTTAGGCAGTCTTTAGGGTGTGCAGCAGACCAGCTTACCTCCTCAGTGCAGTCTTTTCATGGATGTCGTATCAATTTTAAAACAGAAAGTTATTCTTAAGGCTACTTGTTGGTGAACAGTAATAAGAATAAAGAGGGATGTTCTGAATAGGTGCTGGCAACTTGTCACTGTATGGAAAGAACAAGAGTTGATGAGTGAGTGCAGCTGTTGCTTCCCAGAATCCATCTGAATTATGAATCTGCTGAAGCACAGGTGATACCATGCTTTTAAGTCTTCTGAGGCAGATAGAGTCTCACCTGGGAAAGTCCTGAAGTGCTGATGAAATCTTTGCTAGACCACTTTAGTTCCTTTTCATCTTTCACTGCTTTTGGTAGAGGGTGTGTTTTGATCCTGAGACGTTGATTATGTTGCCTATGTAGGACTACATAAGCAATGCTTTTTTCCAATGTGCTGTAGTATATACTGTGGTTCTACTTCAAGGTTCTAGTCAAGATTGAATGTCCTTGTCCTAGGTACTGTACAAGCATGTTGCAGATGCTTATGTCCTGTTGTGAAAATAAATCTTCTGAGAAAAAACGATGTCGTAGCTCTTTGGATGAAATTCAGTACCTTTGTCTTTTCTTTATCTGTCTTGCTCCTGTTTGTGTCTTTCATTTTCTCAGTGTTCTGTAAGCCTTTTGTAAGTCAGAAACAGTATTCAAACTTTTTTGTTTTGCTTATAGTATTGTATAGAGATATTTTGAAAGAATAGCCTCTCAGTACTGCTGCTGCCTTGTAGGGGCATTTATGAGTTTGTTATCAGTTCTGTTCCCAAAAGTTATCCCTGGGAGGTTTCTTTGCTATGAAAAACTTATGTCTGTAGTTGCTTTTGTCACACTATGAAGACCTAATTATTTTTAAATCGAGATGATAGAAATTAGTGTTTCAAGTAACGTTTTGCTATCAATTTTAGGAACACCTTTTGTGGGGTTTTTACTCCTTAAACATTTAAAAATTGCCCTGCTGCTGTCAGTTGAGGAGAGGTTCTGATTGTGATTTGCTGCTGATGCACATGTCTCTTTCTGAAGTGTATTTCTGCCTGCTTAGTTTGGAAGCCAGCTTTTTTGAAGTGATGGATTTCAAAAAGTGTCCATGTGTGGGGATGTCATTTTACACATCTCCTCTAACACTTTACCTTAGACCTCCTTCTAATTTCTAATTCAGTAGGCCACTCAGGGCAAAAGTAAAAAACACCTTTGGGTAAAGCGTTTCAAGGTTTTGTCATTTAAATGGTTACTTGTGAGGTGTACATAGCTAAGACTTGTGAAGTTGCTTGCTGAGATTGCTTAAAAAAATGGAGGAGTACTTTTTTTAGTTAATGATAATACATACTGCCTTGTCCTTGCTTCAGCCTTGTGACCTTTTTTTAGTGTCACTTTATGAAACCTTAGCTGCATAATGAGCTGAGATGTTCATTTTTTTTTCATTGTATAAGATAGTATGGATGCTGGGGAATACTGTGCACAGAACCAAAGCCAAATCTAGCTTAGCTGATAAAAAGCAGGAGTTGACATGTGGAGTATCACTGGATGTAATGTGTGTATCTCTAGACCCTGTTTTCAGGTCCAGGAGGTCTTTGACTAGATGCAGTGTGAATCTCTTACAGTTCAATGTTATGCTGTATTCAAACTTACAATTTCTTCTGTAATAAGTAAACTGGGGAATTTAATGCAGAGTTATGTAAGTAGGTCTATAGAAAACAGTTTGTGTCTGACAGGGTTTATTAGTTCTTCCTCACTGCCTGTTGTGTTTCGCCTGGCTTGCTCCAGGTACATTTTTACCAGTTTTTTTTCTTCTTTACTTGGTGTCTGGTAATGGGAACAGAGTTCAGGAAGACCATATCTGTAGAGGACCAGCATGTAACTAATAGGATCAATTAGTTGAAATGCCTTACTGTTGCAAAAGCATCTATTCTCAAGGCCTGAACCTAGCTGTGGAAGCACTACAGCTGTATTTTAGAGTGCTGTTTAAAATAAATCCTAGACTACCCGAGACAACTCAGCTATCTATCTGCAAGCTGAAGTACAGCTGTCAGCTTTCATAAATGTCAATGGATAATTTAATGGATAATTTTGGTGTTTATTTGGAGTTCCCTTTGGTAGTAGCCTTTACAGCTAACAGCATTCTTGCTTGTGTGCTCTACTTAGCATGACTTGCCTCAAATAATCAAAAAACTTTACTAAAACCTTTGGAGATTTATTTTTTGTGCAACTGTAGCACTTGATGGCACTGCTTCTGGAATATGATCTTGTGTATCTCAAAGTTGCTGGGCAATCACAAAGATTATTCTCCTCCTCTGAAGGAGCACAGCTCTTTTTAGTAGGCATGGATGTGGCATGACTTCCAGTATGGCTTGTCATAGCTGTCTGTGTGCAAGAACAGCATTGGTTTTGTCACACTAATGACCTAGGTCATTAAATTCTCTACGTATTTGGGGGGTGACAGTCTTGAGTAGGGATTTGAAGGTGCATAATATGTTAATTTTGCAGATATTCATGATGATCAACTTCTAGGCGTTATGGACACATTGAAGAAAGCATGAAAGCAGGCTTACTAGGAAGTAAGAAATGGGTATGAAGGTTAGTGTTGCAGAGCAGATGAAGAGTGAAGTTGCTTTTTGATACCTCAATGAGCGGTGATAGGGCCATGCAGCAACTGATGGTAATAGCTGAGAAAAAGGGAAGTGAGAATTAAGGTTAATAAAAGTAGTAAGGTTGAAATATCATTAAAACAAAAACTGTCTTGGTATTTGTACAGTGTTTGGCATGAAGAATCCTAAGATCTTTTATTTACTGCTACAGTACAGATACGTGAAATAATTATCTTAAATATTTTAAAATTCTTGTTAAAAGTGCTAACTGCCTGTCATGTTGCTCTGTAAATATTTTCTGTTGTTCTTTATTTCTTCAGTTTTCTTCCTTAATTTCATGTCTCCTTTTGCAGTCTGAGGACCTCTATTGATTTACATTCTCCTTTTATACTCTCTTTCGCTTTTTTTTGTTTGGCTTCATGTGGAACATTGTGGACAGTGATGTGAGTGATTGGAGATGGTAACAGTAGATGAGTAATGGGTGTATGTATGGGGAACAGTACCAAGGTGATGATTAGAAAACACGGTAGGAAGGAGAGTATTAACTGCAAGAAGTTATATCTGCATCTCTGTTGAAATCTCCAGTTAACTTAAAAATAAATACATACATGTGTCAGTGAATGCAAAGTATTGCAGCAAGTACTGTCAAAAATTCTGATGTAGTTGGGAAGCTAAACATAGTTTTAGCTTTAAATTAAACCTTTTTAAGCTCTTAATGCAGCCCTCATTTGTAATTGATCTATCAGAGAACTAGAAGTAACGTACATAGTTTTTGTTCTGTAATTTCTTAATACAATACTCAAGGGAGTGAGATAGGCATGGTGTGCCTTTTGCATACAACTTTATTTTTAGTTTGATCTAAATTTCTAGAATAAGAGCTTAACTAAAGCAAACTACATTGGTGGTCTAGGAATGGGAATGAACAAGAGTGTGCTAAGTCCTATGGACCTATTCTTGTGATTTGGAAATGTAAGCCTTAGTCTCTAAATCTGTTATAATGCTATACTGTCCCCTCACTTTCCAAAAATGACCACCATGGTGGCCATTCTCTTAGCTAGGTAAGTATATCTAAATGAGACTTTTTCTGGTCTCTCTCAAATCTTGATTTCAGTTTTCTTGTGCTGCTTTTTACTGAGTTCAGTTGTGCTAGTCTTTTACATATTTAGGTCCTCTTGCTTTATGTAAAGCAGTAATGCATCTGCCTTACAGCCCCACAGTTAATATTTTATTTCAGATACCAGTTAATGTTTCCTTCTTTTACACAACTAAAGATACTTGCATGATACAGTCATAGTTTATGTAAACTACAAGTCCGATACCTTTGTGCTGTTGCTGTGGGCATCCTTCTTTAATGGTGAAGAGTTGTCTATAATCTCTCTCAGTTGAGAGTCTGTGAGCTTTGCTGTAACCTTAGGTTGCACTCGGCATTTCATACTGGGTGTAAGCATATTCTGGTTCTACTTTCCAAGGGGCTGTCTCAAGGGTATCCACTGGCTACCTGGCTTTCAGAAGCAAACTACCTTCCATTATTTTATGTTACAAATATCTTATATGTGTATGATTTACTGAGTGATCATCCATTTCTATATGAATTTCAGTCTTAGGCTTGTTGGTTCTTGTAATGAATCTCTTCATTTCCAGTCAGGGCAATGGTTTTTGAATGTTTGCAATTCTTACTCTAAACCGAAGTTTGAAGACTTTGTGGTGATTTGGCCATGAGAAGAAGCAGTCTCTGAACACTCATTGAGTTCACTTCCCTTGTCCCAGTTTGTGACTGTTTGTGTCAGCTTCATGGTAAACCTGACTGGGTAGCTCATTCTCCAAAAGTTGACCTCAAGAGCGAGTTAGTTTTCAGCCAGGTTCGTTCCCCAGTATGGCTGTTTGTATTGCTTCGTGAGTAGCTATGGTAGCAAAAGAGAGGGGAACTTGGGGCAGAAATGAGCATCTGGGCTCAGGAGGGTGGGAATGCTACTTTTGGTCATGGTACCAGCTTATGCCTACTTAATTTTAGTTTAAATACAGCTTTTTGGTTTTTTTAAATCTTTGACCAGGAGAGACTTTTTGTCTGTTTCTTTCCCGCAGAAAATGCCTTTATTTACCCTCGGTGTCTTGAATTTCTGTCCATTCTTTACATTATTCATTGATTTGTAAATAAATTGCTAGCAATAGGCAAATGATAGTAATACCATTTACTTCTAGACGGTTTTTAGTGCTTTTAGAACAGCTGAGGAAGATGTATGCTTAAAATGCAAAATCCTCTAAGTAGATGTGCTTTCTTTTTTTTTTTTTTTTAAAAAAGAAGAATGAAAACAAGAATTGGAAGTGGTAAGCCATCTAGAAGAAAAAATGAAAACTAAGTTTAGAAAGGCTTTAGTCTTTTAGCAGATAGCATTTAGCTTATGCTTCTGTCAGCATGGTTATTTAGTCTGTGGTATGTTGTACTGATGCAGATCTTCATGGGCATGCTTTATATTGCATGTGTAAGTTCTGCTAAATGTTCTGCACTAAAATAAAATGTTACTACAGCAACTCACGCAAGTAATCAGTATGCTTTTTGGTAAAGCAGTGTTAATAAGGCTTTAGACACCTGTTGGATTATGGCTGTTTTTTAACACTGGCCATACAAGCAGTCATGTGTTGTTTTTGCAGTATCTTGTAGTATGTGTTGTGTATGCAATGAAGAAATAAAAAAAGAAAAATGATCCAAAACAAAAATACCATGAGAATTAAATTTGAATTTTCATGACACCCATGCCTATGGCTTAGCCTGAGCTGTATTAGTGCGTTTGAGTGATGTTTGTGAAATACAAATGCTTTGTTGTCTTCTAGAGCATGTCTATGTAACTCTTTAAACAGAAACCATACTTTTTTTATTGCAAATTGTTTCTGTTGCAGTAAGTTGACTTTTCCTTTAGCATCCAGTATACCCATTTTCTTGTTCATAACAAAAGCGTAAGCCAATAAACAAAATACAGAACATCGCCAGTTGCTGTTTTGTTTGTATTTGTTTTGTACACTGCTAATCTAATGTAAAAACTTTGTGCAGTCTTAAGACCTATTTTTATAGTTTTGGTATGTCCTCAGCAGTTACTTGTTATAATAACAGGCATTTGTTACAACAACATGCAAACTTCACTCAGTCTCTACATACAAGTATGTCTTGCAGCGTTATTACAGTACTTGTGTATGGAGTAGAATCTGATAAAGTCTGAAGTAGCTTTCTTGCATTGGTGTCTTCATTTGAATTGCAGCAGCTGCAAGAAGAGATTAGATCATGAATCAGCAAGTGTACCTTTTCTTAAACTGTAGCAGTAATTAATTTTTTACTTGAATGTACGAGACCAGATATTTGACAGAAATGAACAGCAACTAAATACGTAAGAGGATTACTTGAGGTTTGTGTTTAACTGGTCAGAAATACGTGGAAGTGGAACAAGAGAGTTTTATTTCTTTGTTGATGTTTTCTAGAAATGAAGATTTCTAATTTTAAAACAAAATCAAGAGAATATATTTAATTTCTTGGTCCCTGCTTCTTGCAGAACCTTCTTATGAGGTTCATTCGCATAAATACGGTACATAGATGATAATTTCACTGCAGTCTGGACTTACGTTATGTTATTGTCTATGCAACTATTCTTTTCTGACAGTATGGACCCCAAAAAGGCTTTAGTGCTTAGGGAGAAGTGTCAGAAGACGAAATTGTGCAACCTCAGAAAGTGAGAGGGATGCAAGTAAATAAGAATCTTTCTAGGAACATTATAGGAATCACAAGCAAAATGTTACAGGAATAACAGTTTCAAGCAAGATGACTGTCTGACTTTTTCTTGGTTTTTTCCTCTCTGTGTAGAACTGGATTAATCTGAAACCTGGGTTTATCATGTTCAAAATGCTGTTTCCTTGGAAACATTCCATAAAATTAAACTTGTTTTCAATTTGAAATGAAAGACTCAAACTGTCTATGGCATATTTTGAAACATTTAAATAGAGAAAAATTTAACAGCTCATTTCTTATTGTGATTGTGCAGACAATAAGAATCTTGGATTAGCATATTCCTACAAAATTTTAATGCAGAGTAACTGTATTAAAGATGAAATTATAGATACCTTTTTAGTGTGTTGTATTTCTGACCTTATAGTATAGTGTCAGTGAAGACAGTGTAGAAGACTATAGGAGAACATTATTCAAGCTTTTTACGTCCTTGCAAGCCAGTTGTGAAGGTCCTTTAAAAAATCATTTGTCTTAAAATTCTTACAAATGTTGCAGTTTTTTCTACTTGTACCCTTTTCTAAGATACAAACTTCATAATAAAACAAACTGCACCTGTTGTATAGCCTACATTTTTTTCAGAGTGTTAATTCTACTTAGTAGTCAATGCATTTGAAACATTAGGATGTTTTCAGTTGCCTTATTTATGGGTGTAAACATCTGTTAGTGCTTGGACTTAGGTTCCTTACAGTTATTATGGTAACTTAGGTTTTAACACCGTATGGTTGAAGTTGCTTTCTTTAAATGTATAGCATGTAGGTGATAAGATAACAGGTTGATTATTTACTTTCATCATCACCAAAAGAGCTTGGATTTCGAAGCATGATGTAGCAGTTCCCCAGGTTATACTGTCTTTAATAGAACAGAACATGTAGGCACAGTAAAAGTCAGAAGGAATTTTACACTTTGCAGATAGCAGGTTGCTAATGAAATCTCTGTAGTAGGGAGGCTGTTACGGTTTTTTTTCATTACTTAAAGATATGTTAAATTATTTTACTTGTCTTTACAAATACAGTATGGAATATTTGTTGTTTGTTTTGTTTTTTTTTTAACTAGAGAAGTGGTTATTTAGTACTTAAATTTATCTTTAGCCACTAGTAAGCTTTCTGAGGTACCTGTGATTTGCTATAGTTTTTGAGATTCTCTATTCCTCTTTATGGAATGGGCAGGATAGGATATAATTAACCTGAATTCTGATTATTATCAACTTCCATATTGAAAGATCTTCCATACACCTTCAATACAGTGGCTAAAAGATCTAACGGAACAGTTTCAAATAAAAATCAGGATTGTGTATCTTTTGTATGAACTGCTGGGTTTTTTTCTTTTTGCTTATGTTTTAGCAGTCTCCAGTAGTGTGCCATCTCTTACTGCTATTTTTTCCTTCTATTTGGTTCTGTTTTTTTTTATTTCTCACACTTAGTCTATTCAGGCATCCAAGTAGAAACTTCAGTAGAAACTTTAGGCTCCAGCAAAAATGTGAATTTAGCTCTTTGACTGGAAAGATACTTGAGGAGAGAACAGTTATTGTGAGCTTGCTGCTTCTTACACATTCACTGCAGAGAAGCCTAGGCTTTTCAGTCTCTGTTAGTGGAACAAAATAGGTATCATAGTGGCTATATTTTTGACATGGACTTTTCTTTCGCTTTGTGGCAAAAAGTTGAATCTTGAGCAAATTTTAAACTCTCTAGTTTTGTGGTATTCCTAAAAATTTCTATATGACTTGCAGTTGTGAAATGTAAACTAGAAGATGTGCTGAGACACTAAAATGGTAATCTCTATCTTTAATGAACTGGAACAGGAATAAATACAATTTGAAATGAAAAATCAAGAGTATGTAAGAAGTGCTTGTTTTCTTGGTCCTTAATACCAATTTGGCTGCACTTTAAATTGCTTTTCAGCCATAGTCTGTTATTTCAGTCTTTCGTGGGTTGATTTGATGTATTCCATGAGTGGTTTTACATGTTGTTTGTAATTTTATGAGCTCCTGTAAGACTTGAGCACTTTAATGAGGTGATGAGTAGCAACCGGTGGGACTGAAATGCTCAGAGAGAGGGGCTTCTTAGTAAAAAGGGTCCCGGGCCACTTCCATCCGTTTGCCTAGGTAGGTGATCCTCCCACCGCAGCAGCCAGGGATGTTTATGGCTGTGAAGCTGAGGTGGAGGCACTGTTCCGAGCGAAGTGATGAGGGAGGCGGCATCAGAACCACATGATTATTCCCTCTCTCCAGTCTCTTAAACCATGCTGTGTCGTGTCCGTTTTTGGAAGGTGCTACATGTCGGAGTGAGCGTGCTACTTCCTGGTGTTGACACCTCTGTTTCCCCAGGGCTGCTGTTATGGTGTGACATAGTCTAGGTGGACCTGTTCTTCCCGTCTGTGGCTATCTCCTAGACCAAACCCATTTATGTGACAGGACAGCAGGAAATGCGTCGTGAACTGAGAACAGTCTGGGCCTGCATTGCACCTGGGTGCTAGCATGTCTGCTTGTTGTGCTGCCCTGCATTTTTGTCGTAGACTAAGGGAGGAAAACTTAAATGCATAGCTGTGCCACTGTTCTCCTGATTCTGAGCCGCATGGTATGTGAACCTTAAGGAAGCAAACAGGAGGACAGTTTATGTAATTCCTCCCGCTGAAGCAAGTCTTTTTGCAGACAATGACTCTGGATCTAAATATTGGCTAAGCTGCTTTAAAAACCAAACAAAAAAGTCTTTTTAAGCCTATGAAGCTTACAGGTGCCAGGAAAAGAAAAAAATTTACATGTAGTGGTTTGGCATAAATACAACTCCTGTTGATGAATTTTAGAGCATCTAAAGCCTATCTGTCATTGTACTGCTTTCCCCCTCAATTTATAGTGTACTGTACTGTATCTAGTTGAACATGAGATTAGCTATCCATCAACTATAACGAATAATAAATTATAAATTATAAATAAATTATAAATTAATTGATGAGCCTTTAATTTCACTCACTTCCAAACCATAAATTGTAGACATTCCTTTTTGCTTTTGAAAGATGTCTATAGTAAATGTGTTAATTATTTGAAATGTTTTAATCTAATTTTACTTGAGTTTCTATTAATACCAAGTCTCCTGGATGAAATGGTGTTACCATTCCAAGTAGTTATAAGTGAATCCCAGGGAAAAATATATACTATCAAACATCTGTCTTCTTACTGAGATGGTGTCAGTGCTTAGTGCCTTCTAGTCATTGCCGGTGGGTAAAGAATCCTTGTTCCCAGCTGTATTAAATACAGTAGGTCCGTGTTTATAATTGTTACTGAGTTAAAGAGGAGGCTTAGAAGATATGATATCTGAGGGAGAAAAAAATAGGTGATACCAAAATGTTACTTAGATGATGATTTTCTATTTAGCGTTTTACATGTTTGTATAACCTTAATCTTACTTCTGTAAAAATACTGAAATGAAACTTTGATTGGGGTGAAGGGTTTTTTAATATGACTCAAGTTGAAAGGTTTTTTGCAGTCGGTGGAGTTCTTTAAGTTATCTGAAATTATTTTTAAAAATAAATTTCCTTTAATTAGTTCTCCTTTAACAGGAGACTTTACAATAACAGATTTTCAGTCTTTACATGAGAATCCTTCATGCATCAAACTCCAGACTATGCTAATAACAATTCTGCCATTATTTAAGACAAAATCAAGGGTTTTCCACTTGTTGCTTTCATTTATATTTGTTTCGTTGACTCTGCTGCTGCAGTGGTGCCTCAGTAATGTAATTAGCAGTGCAGCAAAGACTAATCCTTTTGTTTGTTGCCCTTTGCTTCAGCTCTTCAGTATCTCTAAATCTAATATCTGCTATATATGGTTCTGAGGTTCCATTTCATGCTGGTATGTTGGAGGGTGAGGAAGATGGTATCATACATTAGAAATTTTCAGAGGAGGGCTTTGTACATACCATATGTAGAAGCAGGTAAGGTAACTGTTGGAAGTGATCAATAGAAAAAGCGGAAAGCCCAGTACACAGTTAAGCATATGACTTCTGAGATTTGCTGCTCAGTTTCATTCTATGTGAAATGTATTTAAAATAGCAGATTAACCTGTACTTTCTAGTAGAATAGTTGCTTAAAAATTGCATTTTATGAGGTGGGAATACAAAGGTCACGTTTGTTGACTTAAACTATTTTCAAATTGGCATGGGTGAATATTTTTTTTTCATATAGTTTGTTATTTCATGACAAATCTATGTTAACTAATTCGAACTAGTGTCAAAACGATTTGAATGTTTTGATAAACTAGGAAATGTTTGGATGCTTTCTTTAGATGATGTGGGGGGTTTGGTTTATTTTGGGCAGGGGGGAATTGGTGAAAGCCTAGCTTTTCATTATGCTGTTTTTCTTTTTGGATTCCTGTTGTCTTGGTCATGAAATGAAAACAGAAGCAAAATTTGCAAAATTGATTTTACTAACCTCAAATAGTGTGATTTGGGGGTGTGGAGATTATTCATTTCAACTTTCCAGTATGTGCTGTTAAATTGTTAACAACTGTACCGGACACTGACTTTATTAAAACTACCTTTTGTAAAACTGACTTTTGGACTTCATTGACCTAGCCATAACTTGTTTAGACTTAAGATTACTGGTTAGTAGAGTAAAAATATTTTCACTCTTTAGTTTGCCAACAGATTGCCAACAGCTAAGTAACATTGCTGGTAAATTTTGCAAGATAGCATTCTGCTGTAGGATCCAGGCCTTCAATGTTTTAGTGTGATCTTTTCGTAAGTGCTGTGCAAGAATGCATTTTGCTGCTGAAATAATGCAGAGTTTTGCACGTATTTTGTAAAATTACTCATTCCAGATTGTCTGCAAAACATGATTAGGTATGTTGAAGATGATGAAATTGGTATGTGAATAGCTTTACCCCTACTTTCAAAATAAGGCATGGCCTTTGGTTTTCTTCGTTCATACTTTAAACTTTATGGCTAGTATCAGTATTCTCCATCGATAACCCAGGATGCCTAAAAATGAAGAACGTTGTCCTTACCTACTGCAGGGACAGAATCTGTATGTATTAAGCCATATATGCTAGGAATTATTTTTTAGCTCCCTTGCTGTTATGCCACTATTAAATGACCTCTCAGCAGCTTAATTGGTATATGATTAATCAGCACAGTGTCTCTCGGCAATATCCCACATATATTTGTGTTTTTGTAGGAGACAGATCAATTTCTTTTGTTCTTTCATTTTTACAGTTACATGGGAATTGGGCTTTCGGCACAGGGTGTGAATATGAACAGACTACCAGGTATGTTTCAGTATTTATTACGTTTGATAAGTTACTTACATTGGTTAATTGTGTTTTTTAAAATATGCTTGACCTTGATGGGAAGGTTCTGGTAAGCAACAGAGTGTGTAGCATGACATCTCTGTGTTGTATCTGTTATCTGAGTTATGTGAAGCTTGCAGCTAAAAAGTTTAGCTTTTACTGTACATTTGCTCCTGTACTAGTTCCCTCAACTCTTAGTGTTATTTATAACATTATACAGATACTTTTTAGCAAACAAATACATTTTAAAATTTTCATCATGTTTCCTGATAAAAATGAAGCTATTGATTTCCTTGCTCTGTAAACTAAATTTCTAGCAATAAAGATGAGGTACTATGATAAAAACTTTGTCAAACATGGAGTGAGCTCTCCTACTGTCAGTTTCTGTACTGTTACCTTTCCAACCTTAATAGTAAGGATGTGAGGCATAGTTTTAATTTTTGACTGTTCCATTGATCTGCGTGGTCGGGGACACTTCTCTTGTTAATAATTGTCTGCAGTATCTCTGTATAGTATTTAAAGAAGTTTTGTGTGTGTGTGTGTGTGTACATGTTGGTTTTATAATAGATCTTTAAATGTTTTAAAAAAAACCAAACCCAAAAACCCCTGATTTTTTAAATTATTACTATTAGCCAAGTATAAAATCATGTTGAATTGACCTTAGAGTATCTGTATTCTCTTTTGCATTATTACTTTCTCACCCAAATGTTCTGGTAGAGATCCTTATAATAATGGCAAGTCCCAGTTACACTCTGAGCCCAACTAAGAGCGATGAATTATTAGTGGGTGAGATTAAGTTTATTCTGAGTATGATTTAGGATGCATTGCAAATAATTATCAAAGATACTACTAATCAATGTAACTGCAGTAATTTGGGGTATTAATTTACTGAGAGATGCTTAATGTGGTGCCAGCTGAAGCTACTGATCATACAGATTAAGAGCCTAAGTATGGAAAATACTTTCAAATTAACCTGTTAGGCAGCAGCTTGACAGAAGAAGAATAAATCCACAACCTTTTACTCCTTAAAAATAATTTGAGTTGTCAGTATAAATTCTTGTAGTCAGAGTCATATATATGTGAAATTTGGTGATTTGTGTTAAAGATCATGCTTTATATTGTTTTGCATCGGCATTTAATAGATCTGTTAGGAAGATTTTGTGGTGCCTGAAAGTTTACTCCTTTTCTAGTTTTTGTT
Organism: Fulmarus glacialis; assembly: GCF_000690835.1. Classification (NCBI taxonomy): domain Eukaryota; kingdom Metazoa; phylum Chordata; class Aves; order Procellariiformes; family Procellariidae; genus Fulmarus; species Fulmarus glacialis. Next base: position 22,029 of record NW_009203875.1, read on the forward strand.
TAGTGTTGAATTGCAGAGAGTGTGGACAGGTATTTTTAAATGAGCTTAGAGTAAAATTGCTTGCTGTGAATTTCATTGAGTAGTGTAACAATATGAAGCTTCTTAACTGGTTCTGCAGCTTCTTCACCTGCAGAATTAGCACCATATTTGCATACATAATGATTTGCCTGCTGGCTGTGACTTTCATGTGTATTGATAATTTTTTTTCCTTTCTTAATTTTTTTTTTTTTATTTTTTATTTTTAGGGGCAGCAAAGCTAGTGACATTGTAGTCTGGAGATTCTGCTATTATGCAGAGACTGCTTGCTGCTGAACAGTCATTGAGAATAATCAGGAGTAAAAATGTGTTTCCCCAGAGATGCATGTTTGGGTTTTAGCCAGGAAGAATTTGATTATGACATATGGTAGCAATAGTTTTGCAAGATGAAAGGGAGAACAGGAGAATCTTCACTGCTTTATTGGGACATGTCAGATCTGCATATAGCTTTTAAAATTTCAACATTGTAGCTGATTATATTTTTGGTGTTGATAATTTTGTGTGTTTACTTAAAGAGAAAAATGTGTTATCTGAATTTGCATTACTTGTTATGTATTACAAATGGAATTACCTGTTCAGCCATTTTGATAAAACAAGTTGTCATTTTTTAAAATGAAACAGATTTGTTAGTTAGATAAGAAATCTTAGAAAGCAGAAAGCTGAGCATAGTAATTAACCGTATTAACCTGGTTAGAATGTACTAACTTTGCATAGTCTTTCCATTATTTCATAATAAAGGAAATGAATAAATTGCAAATGCTTTTGTTCTGTAGGTTGGGATAAACATTCATATGGTTACCATGGAGATGATGGACATTCATTCTGTTCCTCTGGAACTGGACAACCCTACGGCCCAACGTTTACTACGGGTGATGTCATTGGTTGTTGTGTCAACCTTATCAATAATACCTGCTTCTACACAAAGAATGGACACAGCTTGGGTATGGAGAAACGTTATCTTTAATGATAACATTATGTCTGTAAGTCTGTTGTAAATCTGAAACTCTCTTCATGTCAGGAGCAAAGTGTTTGAATAGTTCTTTCGATAGTCTCATTATCTATGAATTAATTAAAGAATTGGGAAGAATAATTTCTTGTGTGCCACTTGCACTAACATTCCTTGTGAATTTAGAAGGATTTGTCATAGCATCTCATTCCACAGGACCTGCATTTATGAACTCTGCTACTAAATCCCAAATAGTACTTGATGTTTATAAAGTAATAGATAATAAGAGAATTGGAGAAATGGATAATGGATATAGCTAAAATTCATTGCTGCTGTATGGGGGACACCTAGCCTTCACTAAAACCTTACATTGGATGGGTGTTATTTTGAACATATGTTGGAGAACAGTGTCTTTTGGATTCCCAGTCTGGAGTCATGCATAGTTGGGCTAAAGCCATGAATTATACAAGTTGTGCTAAAATTAAGTCCATTAAATTCTTGTGGTAAATTGTAGTATTATGCAACGCTGCAAGACAATTTTTGAGTTTGAAGATGTCAGGAGGGGGTAGAGTTAAAATTTTTGATGCAATATATATAATAATTCAGTTACTTAATGCAATTTAATGAGCAAAGATAACAGTGTAAAGAAAGAAGAAAAAAAAAATCTACTTCCTACATTAAGGAGGGAGCAAGGGCTTGGGAAGAGATCTTGGAGTTGTGCTGAGGGGAGTAGCAAGTTTCAAGGCATAAAGCTCAGAAAGGAGAAATAAGGTTTTTGTCATGGGTAGAAATGTGATAAGGAAAAGAGAGTCTAGCTTGAAATGAAATAAGAGGTTATTGAGAGGGACTTTTGAAGTTGCTGTTCTATTTTCTCACATTGCCAAACATTGAGGAAGGTTTAAAAAGTAGTAAGGGGAAGGCCATGGTTCAAATTCTTCTTGTGTCTCAGAAGACGACTGCCTGTTTTGTTTGCTCAGGCCCTGAGCAAAGAGATCTAACTTTGGAGTTTTTCTGCCCCTACTCAGAGCACGGCTTAGACGCTTCCAGAGGTCAATTCCAAGTAATCACTTCTGTGATTCTATTCTATTATGATTTAATGTTTCTTCTGAATTGAATGAGCCTGTGTATCTGGACTTAATACCTTGACACCTGCGGCAGTGGGACGCTTGAACCATGCACTGTGTGGTGTGTTTTTTTTTTTTTGGCCCTGTTTCAGGATATATGTCAAAATGGAAGATAACAGGCTCATGTTCTGTTTACCCTAATCTTTAACTGGGTTAAAACTGAGAAGGGTAGTCTTACCTTACTCCGTTTTGGAACTAGTAACAGTGTGCCTGCAGGTAAGTTGGACTACCTTTACGGTCACGTGCATGGAAGAGCTAAGAAGGGAGGAGCAGAACCTTCTTTCTCAGTGGAAGTCTTAAAGCAGACTGGATTAGGCCAACTGTGAAACAGCACTCCAAGTGATTAAAATCTGTTTAAAGAGGAGAACAGAATGGCATAGGTGAGGAGAGGCTAGTAAAATGTCATCTGTCATAGACAGAGTCTAACAAACACTTCATGGATTTCAGAAGGAAACCTGACAGCTGTTCTGCTGTCGTGGGCTTTGCTAGCTTGAATTTCTGACAGAGGAAAATTCATTCTGTGTTTAGGGGAAAAAAGAAATTAGAAATTTTGGCTGTCTTGTTGAGTTGTTGTTGCTGCTTGTTGTCCAGAATTCCTATACGATCGTGACTTGGAGGACATTTATGTTTCTTCTCTGGGCCACAGATGCAGTCTAAAGTATTGGAAATCTCTGGATCAGCCTGGGATTTGATGCTACGAAAAGGGCTAAGCAATTATTTCTGCAAGTGTGAAATCCTGAAAAAAAAAAAACCCAAAACCACCACCACCACCACCCACCCCAAACAACAACAACAAAAAAACAAAAACACAAACAAAACAAGCGAAAACCAATATCTACATGTCACTCAGTCATCATTTATCATTTAGCTGTCTTGCCTACTGGCATGGTTATTTTGGAAAAGAGTGAGCTGGATGTCCAAATGTGCCAAACAGAGAAAGTTAGGGTGTGAACAAGTAATAAATAAAATGATAGCTTTGAGATGTGATGGGAGGAAACAGATTCACTCTGTGTCATTCTTTTGTGTCAAAGATGCAAGTAAGGAATTCAAATGCTGTGGAGATTTGAAATCTTGGTGAAGAATGGAGATGGAAAGCAGGGGTGGATTTTAGGACAAAAGGTTAAAAGCTTTGTTTTAAATTTGAAAAGGCAAGTGATACAAAATAAATAAGAGTTTGAAGGGATAAGTGGATTTGAATCATTATGCACTTGTAAAAAAAAAACTTGAAGAAATACTTGCAACAGTAAAGGAAATTATGAAATACTGTTATCATTTGGCTGTCAGAAGGAGAATAGGAGATTTCCTGATACTTATTCTTTAACTGAAAGCTTTCCCTTCATCCCACCCCTCCAAATTGTGTGAAGTTCCTGAAGTCTGTAGAGGTCAGATTTTTCTCTAATCCTGAGACAGCAAAATCATTGCCTTGGTCTTACGGGTAGATGGATGCTTGTAATTATATAACAAGCTATTAAGCTATTCGGTTGGAAAACCAAGACTCCCCGGTGTGGATTAGAGTGAAACGTTTACCAGACTGGTCTGGAGTATTACAGGCATGTGCTGCTCACATAAAGATAATGCGTACTTACTAAGAAAAGTAATAGCAAACAAGAAAAGACACTGTTAAATCCTGGTATCACAGCATCAAGACATGAAAGTAAAAAAAAAAATCTTCAGATATTCTTATTTTTCCTCCTAATTTTAATCTATAGCCGGAATTCTCATACTTTCTAATCTGCATAGCTGTATGATGTTTGCTAAATCTTATGCCCTATTTGAAAAATGGAGGACAAATTGGGTACTTTCAAGTGACAATTACTTTTTGCCAAACATTGCCCTTTATTACTGAAGTACCTCAGTTGTGCCTAAGTATCGTGGATGTCACCATACTTAATTACTTATTTCTGAGATGGTTTGGGTGAGTTTTCTGAACATATAATGATACACTTAAGAAAATGAGGCTAGAATCCAGACACATGGAAATTAATCTTAATTTTCTCTTCATTACAGGCATTGCTTTCACAGATTTACCGGTAAGATAAGTGCATTTTCAAACAGCTTTCCTTCGTATTATAAACAGATGTTTCAGATGTAACTTGCATTTACCTTATGCTTCTTGGAAATACAATTATAATCTCCTTAACCAATTTAGTATCAGATACTACTTCTCACCATTTTAGTGGTGATTTGTTAATTGAGGCAAAAAGTTTTTTGGTTTTACACCGATCCTCACAGGTTGTTTTCAGGTTTTTAATAGGCAGTTCTAATGGAAGCTTAGCAGAAAATAATACATACAAGTAGTTATTACATACTTTGTTTGACACATGCAGGCCTTACATACAAAGTCAAAGCTATATTAAACACCAACATGGTGCATGTGTGTACAGCTGTGTTATCCTATGCAGAAAGGCTGGCTGCCTTGACATGGTCACTGTTATTCATGCTTGATACCTAATTTTCAAAATCTTTCTCTATACAGTTCACTCCATAAGATCAAACATATCAAAGTAATTTTTTTTAAAGAGAGCTGCAGATATCTGAAGTCTTCTAGCTTTTCAGTCAATTGAACTGTTTCCTTAAAGTCATTATAAACGTGTTCCCTATGCCACTGGTACAGGCATGATACTGCACTTATTTTGGTTTTTTTCTCATCCCCTTCATTTCTGATTTAATCTGATTAGGGTGCAGTGTGTGATGCACTTCCATCTGGCCAGCTACTCCATTTGCTGTGGCCTTAGGAGGCAAGGACAGATATTAAGGAAAAATGAAGTCAGTAACTCAGGGAGCCTCTCAGCCCTGCCACAGGGTTGGGTGCTTTGTGTAGGAAGCCACTGCCACTGTCCCGGATCTGTGGGATGCCAGCAGGGCTCCTTGCTAGCACACGGTACCAGCACAGGAAAACTGACACTGTAATCTGAAGCTTGAAGCTGGACCCCTCCTCTTTAGAATCAATTGTTTTCGTCTCATTGAAAGATTTGAGGCTTGTGCTTTGTTGATTAGTCTAGACTAGGTAATGCTATGAGCAAGGTTTATTTAAAAAAAAAAAAAAGGGGTGGGGGTAGGGGGTGGGGTGGAAATGGGTGCAAGATTGGCTTGGGCATGGTTTTAAGAATCAGAGTATTTTTCTTTAATTTCACTGGGTTCACTGGGCTTCAGTGTTCCTACTGACCTGCATGTTGATAGCATCTTACTGATAGCTTTAATTTATTTAGCATATGGTTCTGTAGGTCAGCATACCATTATACCATATTACCATTGATAGCAGTGTAAATATGATGTAGGTATATTTATAAATAAAAAAACCCCAGCAACAAAACCCCGCCCACCCAAAACCCCAACTGATTGCATTGCCATTGCTGAGATGCTAGTTGCATTTAAGTAAGTTACTTTAATCCCAACAGGCAGATTTTACTTTTCGCATATTTCAAATTTGCATGGAGACCTAATCTCTAAGCAGAAAATAGAACTGAGACAATAAATGCTTTAAAGTCTTTTTCTAGATACAAGTCCAGGAATTCACGAGAACTTCAATGCACTGTTACAGTTCTTTTTAGGCGCTACACTTGGACTTTGAGGCTAATGAGTTCTCTATCCTGTCAGTTCTTACCACTAAAATTCAGCGATGTTTTAAGTATTTCACCCCAAAAGGAAAATGGCCCACTTTGTAAGTTTAATTTTTGTTCTCTCTTTGAAAGCAACTTTAATCCTGGTCTTTAAAAATCATTAAAAAATTAGTATTTAATATTTTGTAAAATTGAAACCAAAAGTTGTAAACTTCAGCACAGTTTAAAAAGTGCATTTTCTGACTAGAAAGAGAATGATCAGTAAGGCTTTCTTATTTCAAAATAAAAAAATTATGACCACTGGGAATAAAATTAATGAGTCATTGTATTGCTGGATTGGTAGAAGTTGCTTTAACTGCTGGACAGATGATCCAGAGGTACTTGTTTCTTCACACTACTAGTAGCAGTGGGGATATTACTACAGAGATGGAAAATAACAAGTGGGGAATTTAGAGTAAGAGGAAAAAACTAATTTAAAAATTTCTTGCAGCCAAACTTGTACCCTACAGTAGGGCTTCAAACACCAGGAGAGGTTGTGGATGCTAATTTTGGACAACACCCATTTGTATTTGATATTGAAGACTATATGCGAGAATGGAGAACCAAAATTCAAGCACAGATTGACAGATTTCCAATAGGAGATCGGGAAGGAGAGTGGCAAACAATGATTCAGAAGTAAGACTTTTAATATTGTTCATTTTAAAAAAAAAAGTTACTAATTGCGTGATTTCAGAGATGTTTAAAACATTGTACCTATTGTCTTGTGCAAAAAATTACAGATAGTAAAAACTGGTACAAACAGTTTTGTTAACAAGTTTGATAAGCATATATAAAATTGAGCATGAACAGATGTTTAGGGAAGAGTTATCTACATCATTAATGATGAGTGTAAGCCGTCCATTCCAATTTGACCTATCTAATGTGGATTGGGGAGTTCAGAAAAATTGCCGTGGTTGTAATGGGCAGTTTCAATACTTTGGGCTCTGGAGATTTTCCTTCGCGTCCTCAGACTTGGGCATGCCAGGTTAAGTTGTGGCTTGTTAGTGTCTCACTTGGAAAAATGGTGGTTGAGGCGTTGCATTTCTTATTTCTTCAGTGAAAACAAAAAATTAGCGTGTAGAAATTTCCACTTCAGTGTATGTAATGAGCAAAAAAAGAAACTTAATTAGCAGGTAATATTTTAACTGAGTCTGCCTTTGGGTGATGAATCATTTTTATTAAAATGATATATTGATTTTTTTAATTGTTTTTCTGTGCAGTGTTTTGGAGAAGATGTTAACTGAATTACTTTTGCCTGACTTGTACAGAAATTTTTGAATTTCAAGTAGAATTCTTTAATTCAGTCAGTTTTTTTTCAGAAAAGGGCTTTTACATTCAGGAAGTTATTGGTTTCTTACCTGTATTTAATGAGTGTTTCTGGGTTTTGTTTTTGTTTATTTTCAGAATGGTATCATCTTACTTAGTTCACCATGGATACTGTGCAACAGCAGAGGCATTCGCCAGATCCACAGACCAGACTGTGCTAGAAGAATTAGCTTCCATTAAAAATAGACAAAGTAAGGCTGGAAAGCATGTTACATCCTTTTTTTCCTCCCTTAAACAAATACTACATAAAACTTTCTCTTAAGCATCATTGTAGAATTTCCTTTCAGCGCTACTCCATAGTACAGTTCTTTGCTGTCAAGTAAAGTTACATACGTATGAACAGCTGGTTAAGATGAACTTCGCACTAATGCTTTGGAACTTGTTTGGTGTAGCAGAATGTGGTAAATTACCTGTTGTCTTTCTCTTGGAAAATTGTGATCTGTCTTAAACAAATGTGTAATATCTCTAAACGAGTGTTTGTGAGAGCTAATGATCAGTCACAAACAGGAATATAAAACTTAGTCTTGACAAACATTTAGACTTTTATCTTAACTGTGAAAAGGGGTAGAGTTTAGAGAATGCTTTGTAAGTTAAATCAAATTTGAGTTTTCCTGCTTACAGATGTGAGGGGGAAGAGGACAAGGAGAACTAACAACAGTTCAGTTCTAACTTGCTGTGGCAGTGCTGTTTGGCAGCCTGATTAAACAGTGCCTTCCCCCTTCGTTTTAATCCCTGCTGTATGACCACAAGCATTTGTGTGACTGCATGACATACCACATGGGGAAACTGCTCTGGTTGAAAAATAACCCATTCGTTGGGCTGTTTTTCATTTGGATCAATTTCTCTGTTGGTGGATAGAGCTGTGAGGCTGTTTGCGACTTGTGCCCGGTTACAGCAACAGAAGCATCAACTAAAGCAGGGACTGTTGTGGAAGGGTTTAGCCAACTGTAATCTGACTGGAAGTACATGTTGTAGGTGAGAGAGACTAAATTTTGTTTTCCTTTAGTCAAAATTGAACCTGTGGGAGTGGGATGCAATTTGGATGTTCTTGGGTGACGATAGTTTGGTATGTGCTTATTTATAAAGGTGTGAAAATGAGAACTAAACCGCAGAAGAGTGTCTGCAACCTTAATCTAGCTCTAAATGTGCAATCTGAGTACAAAGCAGTTGTATGCTGGCAATAAATACAAATACTGAGTACTCATTTAGATATATGTAGGTGGAGTGCAGTTCTTAAATTTTCCTGTTGAACATTTTAAGGAAGCATGATCTTTCTTTACACTATTTTTTTCTAAGAGGAAAAAACCTTGTTGATTGATGGTTGCAGTGTCTTTTAATCGTTAATTTACATGTATTAATCCGTAAGCTGTCCATTTAACTGATGTTGGTTTTGGTGAACAGAAATTCAGAAGTTGGTTTTGGCAGGATGAATGGAGAACCCATTGAAACAACATAACAGCTGTATCCAAGTTTACTAGAAAAAAATCCTAATCTCTTATTTGTTTTTTGGTGAACAGGAATTCAGAAATTGGTTTTAGCAGGAAGAATGGGAGAAGCCATTGAAACAACACAACAGTTGTATCCAAGTTTACTAGAAAGAAATCCTAATCTCTTATTTGCATTAAAGTGAGTCTTCAAATTATACAGATGTGTGTTTATAGATGGCACAGTACCTTCTGAGACAAGACAGTTACTCATTTAAAGCTTTCACAGAAATTTAAACAAAGTTAAGCAGCATTTTTTAGAAAATGTGTATAGTTCACTTTTTTATGCTATATTATTTGCTACATGTTTAACTAGGTTTTGTCATCAAGGTCCTGTTTTGCAGCATAATTCACATCTCACTGTAGACTTGTTCTCTAGAACTAAGTTTTGTATTTTTTAAAATCAATTTTAATCAGTTTGGGTGTCAAGTAAAACTTCAAATGTAAACTGATACAGTATCATATTCAAGAAGGTTAAGAGTCCTGTTGGCATAAGTTGGTCTGTTCCTCCAAATGGGTGACTGACTTTAAAGACCAGTTTAAATGAGCTGCTTCACTCCATGTCACTTTACTAGAAACCTCTGGCTAATACTGTGGAAATTCTGTAATCCCAAAGAGTTCTCTTGGCTTCCCAGGCACACAATAATCACCTTCATTCTGGCATTTTTACTTGCCAACTGCGCTGATCCTCCAGAATTTTGTATCACGTCGTAGTGTTTGAATGCGGAAAAAAATCTGTTATCTCCTATAAGAACAAAGCACTTCAATTTTTATGTTCAGTTAAGTAACTTGGAATGTGTTTGAAGTCTGTCAAGCTCAAGTGCTGAACAGAATTCACGTGATAGTACTGCAGACTTATTACAGAATTCACAAAATGCAAACATTTTGATGAAAGACTTCACTCGATAACGTCAATTGTATGTTATCTTTTTGCTCAATCTGTCTTTCTAAATTTTGCCTTTGCTATTGAGGCTATCCAGGCCTAAAACATAAAGCAGTAGTTCTGAGCTTCCTTAAAGTCCATAGTAAAACCTCCTTGTCTAAAATAAAATTGACAAAGAGCAACAGCCTCTAAAGGGAAGGTTTGTATATGAGCTTGCTTTTCAAACTGTTTTCTAGTGCAAATGTTTAATGTTAAGAGTTACCATTTCATGCTTACTGTTCCAGACAGTCAAACTATGTTCTCATTTACTTTGAGAGAAATGACAGACATGACAACGTAACGACATACCCTTCTCAAGAAATAACCTTGCCCCTGCCAATAAAACAAAACCGTTAAAACAAGAAAATATAGTTTAGTTCTCTAAACTTCGAGGACTTACTGACAAAGTCTGTCCTGGAAGGGTAATATTCCTCTTCTCCTCCCTCACGAATTTTGTAATTGTGTATTTTTGGTTGAACACTCCAAAGCTTATTGATGATTGGGTTACTGACATCCAGCATTTTCTTGAGTCAGACTTCTTGTATATTTAACACTAAAATTAACTCATTGCTATCGTTGGTAAATTGAAATGTGTAAATTGTTTTATTAGCTTAACTTTTTTGCCTTTTGTTTAGGGTGCGCCAGTTTATAGAGATGGTGAATGGTACAGACAGTGAAGTGCGGTGTTTGGGAGGCCACAGTCCAAAATCTCAAGATAGTTACCCTGTTAGCCCACGATCATTCAGTAGTCCTAGCATGAGTCCCAGCCATGGAATGAATATTCACAATTTGGCAACAGGCAAAGGGAGCAGCACACACTTTTCTGGTAAGTTGATGTGGAGGATATACCGTATAGATTTGGATATACCGCACCAGGTAGATTTTTTTTACATTTAAGTATTGGGAAAAGTTACAAATACTCTCAGACTGACAATTTGTTTTATTTAAAAGTTGATACTGGATGCTTTGTAAAAAAGTATAGTTTTAATGATTAAAATATGTGATTCTCAGTCACTGGGGAAATGGAAAGTGTATAAATAGAATCAAATCTTCTTTGCATGTGTTCTTGGTTTTACTAAGGGTTTGCAAAGTAGGTTGGCACTGATTTCTGAGAAATGCTTGCTTCTGGGAGATGGAAGGTTCTGACACAAATTTCTGTTGTCCTTTCGGTAATTTATGGCTTGGGCAAGGTGGTTTAAATCCAGTAAGTGGTGTATATGATCCATTTCCTATGGTGTTTATGGAGTAGTAGGAACTGCTGCTCTTGTGTAGGAAATACCAGAAGCTAGGTGGTGGAGTTAGGTAAAAGACTTTCTGCTGGCAGCCAAATTTCAGTCTGCACAGTTGAAACAGTTCTGAGAGGGTCTAGGTGGTGGTAAAGCTTCAGTGGGAAGCCGTGAATGTTCAGAGCTGCCCCGTGCCTATGGGGAGATCCCCGTGCCTTACAAAGCACCCCTGCAAAGAAGTTGGGCATGTTAAAATGGTACATTATTGTGTCATCTTTGAACCCAAGACTCTTACGGTAGCAGAGGCCATCAGCTTTCACTTCTGCTTCATTCTTAAATCCGAACTGGAGCTGATTGGGGACTTCTTTTTTCCTTTTTTCTCTCAGTGGGATTGAGTAGGAAGCCAGTGTAGCCTGATCACCAGAATACTTGCTGCCCTTGGAAAGGCAGCAGCTTCGCTTTTCTTCCTTCTGTGTCAAGACTGTGCTATCACGTGTGGGAGTGGAGGTCCACTCAGATTTTCTGTTTGTTCTTCCAGTGGTTATTGGGATGTATTGTAGGCAGTACCTCTAACTTTCTAATTTTGAAAATAGAGGCACCACTTAATAAGCAAGTTGATGAATGTATTATTAGAATGGCGGTTTGGGATTTCCTGAATGGCAGTAACTATATTGTTTATAATAAGCCCTTCCTGTGACCTGTTTCTATATTGGAAGATACTAGGGAGCTCCAGCTTTTGGGTTTGATAGAACTGGCAATTACGTGTTTGCTTCAAATAGTAGGGTTTTTTTATTATATTTTGGAAGGGTCAGAAGAGATTTTAGCCAGACATCATAATTTCACAGTATGGTGTAATTTTATTTACCAAAGCACAATATTAACAGTTAAAATAATTATATGGGGAAGGAGGGAGGTTGTATTTAAGTGTAGAAATGTGTAAGGTATTTTCAGTGCTGAATTTTACTGCATGTTTATCAAGAGAATTATGTGATTAAGAATTAGTAAGATGCATGTCTGCTTCCATTCATAATGATAACAGTGGCCTAGAAAAGATTTTCAGATCTTTTGGAAACAATGTATCAGTTCTAAAAAATTCTAAGCTGATGCAGTTTTCTGTTTTACTGGTGTGTAAGTACAACTGAAAAACCTTCTCATGTATGTGTTAGTACTTGTTAAATAATGTTTAACTTCTGCACTGTAGAAGCCTTAGAGGTTCAAATACCTGAAACACGGAGGCTAAGTATTTGGGTTTATTTGTTTGGCAAATCCAGCGTTTACTGACCAGGAACAATTGAGCTATACTTATTTCACTTGTATAAATTGGTACTTACAAATAAATTTGTAGATGATTACAATTATTAAAACTTTCTTCCAGGGTTTGAAAGTAGTTGCAGTAATGGAGTAATATCAAATAAAGCGCATCAATCTTACTGTCACAGTAAACACATGACCACCAACTTGAATGTACCAGAGCTCAACAACATAAATGTATCAAGATCACAGCAGGTTAACAGCTATTCCAGGTGAATAAACTTCAGATGCTTCTAACTTACACTAAGGCTTGTGTTGTCCACGTGCTTGTATTGCAGAGAAGAGTTTTCAGTGGGATGTGATGTGATTTTTTTTCAAGGACAGTTAAAACATTTAGTGTAAGGGGCCAACAGCTTGTGATCACTGTAGCGCGCTTTGGTTTTGTTTTAACTTCTCAAGCTCAATAGACTGTTTTCTCCTGTTTGGTTAAAGAAATGCAATGGACAAAAATAAATTACCCTGCTTGTAGCTGTTTATGGTCAGTTTTGAAGTTGTATAGTGAAGATTAACTAGCTCTCTGGCACTTGGGATTTTAATTTAAGCCACTGACATTGATTTAAGCATATTGCATGTAGTAATGAAACGTTTTCCAGATACTCTCCATTTGTGGCAGTATCTGCAAAGTAAACACAATTGAGATGCATGTGAAATGTGGACTCCCTTCCGTTGCGTACACAAGAATTGTTTGCCCACTCCAATCACTGTCACTTGCGCAAACACATTCAATTCAGAGAATGAAAATAGATTTATTAACCGGGGATTAATATGGTTATTCATAACCAGTAAATATTAAGTTCTGGGTTGCACAGATGCAGCAGAACCTAATTTGATGTGAAATACAACAGTACTCGGCTGCGTTGTCTGAGATGGATCCTCAAAACTATGATATGATGATGTGGTGGTGATAACAAAGAGTATTTCAGTTGGATAGTGATGATTGGGGAAAAAAAGTAAGAGTAACAATTTACTTTTTAACTTCATGATTTGTATTTGCATCAGCGATTGCCTTTGCCAAAAAGCCTGCCAGTGTCCAGGCAACTTTGAGATTTTTCACAGGAGGAAGACAGTTCCTTGGCTGCAGTGTTGCCCAGTCAGAGAGGCCTTTTGGTTTCCTTCCTCAAAGGAAGCTGAGTATTTATAGTTGCTTAGAAGCAAGATACTAAAATTTTAAATTGAATCTTTTTGGTCTTGAGAGAGGTTTTAGGTTGTCATTCTCCATGATGAAATAAAACAGGCTAGGGTGTAACTGTCAGCAAAGCGCAGTCCCCAAAGCCATGCTGGCGTTTTCTAAAAGTGCTTCTGTTACCTGCTGCGAGCGAAGTGTGGTGAAGTGTTGTATGCTCTGAATTTGCCTCTGAGTATCTCTTCAGTGTCTTGGTTTACTCAGTATTTGCTTTGGTTTTTTTGTTCTTTTTCCCTGACATTCCACTGAGAGTAAATGAGAGATCAAGGCTTTTTTGAAAAAAATATTTACCTAAATATGATATTATCAGAGTAGGCTGTATATTAAGTTAACTGTGTCTTTTAAAAAAAAAAAGTGGGAATAGTATATTTTCTCAATGCATTTTCTCCAGCTCTGTGTATGTACAGATATATAAACAAGGTAAGAACTTTTGGTGTGTATTTAGAAAGTGTTATACTACTTACTCCTGAATAATGGTGGACACGTTTAATTTTTCAGCATCAGAAAATGTTATTTTACTGAATGCTAATGTTAGTTGAGAGAGCGTTAAAATTTCCTTGGTGCTCTGGTATCACCAGTTGCTATGGAAAAACCTGTGGTCTAACTTGGCAATATTTAAAAGCAGCTTTTCAGAAGCCAAGATGAGAAAGTACTGTACTGAAGTTGTGAAGAAGATAACCCCAAGTACAAATATGAGTAAAACTTTTATTTGTTACTCTCTTTTCAGCAATGATGTAGACATGGAAACAGATCACTACTCCAATGGGGTTGCTGAGACTTCATCCAATGGCTTCCTAAATGGTAGTTCTAAACATGATCACGAAATGGAAGAATGTGACACAGAAATGGGTCTGCAGTGATATTTCTTACATTTTTATTAAGTGATGGCAACAAGGTTATGTTTTTACTTGCAATGCTTCCCAACTTGAAAATTAGGGATATTTGCTCAAATCTTTTTTTTGTTTGTTTTGCTGCTGTTAGATGCAAATCTTACAACCACTGATCTAGGTGGTTCAATGTCAGTGTGAGAACAGGGGAAATTGGTAACTCATGGATATTGAAACTAGCATCAATTTCTAAGGAAGTACCTTTGAGAAGAAACATCCTATTGTGTAGCACGCCTGGGTTAGGGTTGGTGGATTGCTTCTCCCTCTTTCCTGAGTCCTCTTACCATTCATGGTTCTCATGGCATTTTTGCACTCGACAGTAAGAGCAGAAATTCCAAATCACTTGTATTGAAGAATGCAAAATACTAATATTAAATGCTCAAGAAAAGAACTATATTTGGGAACTGAGATTTAAAAAAAAAGTTTTCCACTAAAAAAGTATCCTGTTTTACATAGTTGTCTAAAAATAACTTTGTTTTACTTAACCTGCTTTATACTCAGTCATACCTGTTGACGTTAGTGACAAACGAGTATTTAAATACCCTCTGATTGCCAGCACACCATATAAAGATACCGTCAGTTACGGTGCTAACTGTCCCTGTCCAGTAAAGGCAGTCATATCACTTAAGTGTACGCAGGCTGGAGCTCAGACAATGGTTGCTATGTGGCCATGTCTGAGGAAAGGGAGGAATCCAGCCCAGCCATTTCTGCAGTTGCAGGACTATCTTCTCAAACAGTTGATTTAAACAGACATTAATTAATAGGTAGTTTAAATGAAATGTGAAACTCATCATAGCTGATGACATCGCTGGTAAACTTTCAGAATGCAGTGGTACTTAGAGATGCCTACGAATGCTTCACAGTTCTGAGGGCATGTGCTGCTGCTGATCAGGCAGCTTTGCTGGTAAATACTAGGTAACTGTTGAAAGGCAAATACAATTCTGTTACAGCCCTGCAGGGGAGAGATGCAAATTTCCAGGCTGTTTCCCTGCATTACGCTCTGAAACTGGATAACAACAAGGCATCATTTCTGTGACAGAAAAAACAAAACACTTCTTTACTCTCTTGCAGCCTTTTCCACAGAGGCTTGCTGTGACAGACATGAAGCAGCTGCACAGGGCGCAGAGTTGTTTGTGGGTTTTTTTAACGTAGTTGTTTTCTGCCTTTGGAAAGTGATGTCCTAGATTGGGCAGCAGCTAGCAACAAACACCAGTGCTTGAAGACTTGTGGGTGTTTCACCTTTGTAAAAAAGAAATGGGGCTCCTCAACCTACATTTTTTACTCCCCACAGTTTGAGTTTGGTGGGTTTTTTGGTGGTTTTCTGCTTTTTGAAATATTTATATATTCTCCTTAGAGCTGTGTATGTAATGTTAAGTAGGCAGATTTTTTTCCAGAGGTGATATGCTCACAACTAAGAAAAAAAAAAAGTGAAGTGGCCACTTATAAGTCGTTGTTTGAAATAGTGGTCAAAATACATCACTAGATAGCAACGTTAAAATCAGAAAGAAGAATGGTTTCATAATTAAAATGTTCAAAACTTGATTCCATTGATGAAAAAAGGCAAGGAATAGACAAATGTTTTTGTTGGTTTTTTTTAACCAGTTGCTTTAGTTGTAAGTTTAAAAAAAGCAGACCTTTCAGAGAAGCCAAGGGTTGATTTACTATTCATAAATTGCATTAATATCTGTTAAAATCACTAGTATTGGGGAATATTGTAGCAAACAGTAAAGAAATCATTGTAGTGTTCTGCTTGATTACAAAAGAAGCCTGAAATGTCCAAATTATTAAGCTAATATATTCTACGAGGAGTATGAACAGTCTAAATGATCATCTTATAGCAACATCCATCGTGGTTGTTTGGGAAGTTCAGGGGTTTTTACCCTGCAGTAGCAGTTCTGGATTTGGCCTATCTTTAGAAGTGCAACGCCAAAGAATTAAAAAGGTAGAACTGTGTGGACTTTTATTGTTGTCGTTATTAATTTTAAACTCCCATAAAATTTTACGTAAAATTTGGTTTGTAGTCTAGTTATTTTGCAATGGTTGATTTTAAACTAAACAGCATGTGTAGACAGCCTTTGCCATTAGTTACCTAAGTCTCTCAATGCTCGTAAAGGAGCAATTCAAGAGTGCTCGGTGTAGGAGTACGTTATGCCAAGGTCTCTGGCCCGACGCGCTTTCTCTCTGAGAAGGTAGATGTCTTTTGAGTGAAATCAGCGCAGATTCTCTAGATCCATAGACTGTTATTGTCAGCTCTATTAGTGGTGATGATGACGGTATCATTTTTGCAGAAGTAGATTCAAGTCAGTTAAGACGTCAGCTATGTGGTGGCAGCCAAGCGGCTATTGAAAGGATGATCCATTTTGGAAGAGAATTGCAAGCAATGAGTGAGCAACTAAGAAGAGAATGTGGCAAAAACACAGCAAATAAGAAAATGCTCAAGGTATGTTTAATCTGGAAATTGTGGTGTTAAGGTGAATAACTGTGCAGCCCAGCATAAACTCTCCACAGCATGCGGCATTGCAATACTGTTCTGCTTTAACTTCTGTGATTTTTTTTTGTTTGTTTATTTGAGAGCAGTATTCTATTCAGCTGTGGTGTAGCACTGTCTCCTGTCTTGTCTGTATAGCACATTCACAGGGAAGACAATTTCACACTGTAATACAGTTAAAACCAGAGACAAATTTAGCACTTCCCTGTCATTTCTGACCATGTAGCTTGGCCTCTTGAATCGAAGTGCCGTTTTCAGCTCTAATGATAAATGAACCGCCAGAAAGAGGATTGATACAGATGCCTGAAATCTGCTCTGTTTATTACTCTGTGTGTTAATCAGTTTACCTTGATTTGAGACTGGCTGCATGCAATTTTCAGTCTGTTTTCTCTTTCCCCATCACTTACTAAAATCCTGCTAACTTTTGTCTTTCTATTGGGAAAAACACTGCTTGCTCAAAATGGAGCAAGTCCTGTTACAGTTTTTTTTTTAATCCTTTTATATTAATGAAGGACACTGACAACCACCTTTGTGATTTTGAATCCAAATGGGTGAAGAAAATAGCCCTCATTTTCACTAGTAGAGTATAGCTGTCACATGTAATAAAAGTCATCTTTCCACAGGATGCATTCAGTTTACTTGCGTATTCAGACCCCTGGAGCAGCCCTGTTGGGAAGCAGCTTGACCCGATACAAAGAGAACCTGTGTGCTCTGTACTGAATAGTGCAATACTAGGTAAGTAAGGCCTGGTGGTTTTCACGCGTGGCACAGCATGCCTTCTGTTCCAGACAGGTAGCACTGCTGCTCGCAGGCATCATTTGCTGGGTTTAGTCCTGGGCTGCCTGAGGGATTAACGAAGCATAGCGGTGTTCTGGTATGCTCTTTCAGTAAGAGAGCGGGGTAGTTTTGGGGACATATTAGTGTAACAGATGTAATTGTCTTTGTGGTGGTGGTGGTCAAAGCAAAAGTGGGCCTGCGCAGTAATGGTGCTATGCAGGGAATTTGAAAATGTCACTTTGTTGCTCCTGCTCTGTCTTGCTGCAAGAGCAAACTTTGCAAGTATACATGAATTTTGAAATGAATGACTTAAGCTTGCTTAAAAGGTAAGTTTTCAGTGCATTACTATGAAATTAATCAGGTATTTTAAGTGCCACTGTGATTCTTTTTCAGAGACTCACAATCTGCCAAAGCAACCACCGCTTGCCCTAGCAATGGGACAAGCGTCACAGTGTCTGGGATTGATGGCTCGATCAGGAATTGGATCCTGCGCATTTGCCACAGTGGAAGACTACCTACACTAGCTATGCATCTGAAGGTCTGAAAGGTGGTGTGGCATACTCAACACGGAAAGTAGACCAGCTCTGCTGACTGGAATTTGGAATTTTAATTATGTACTAAGGACAAGTCTGTCGCTTTATGTTGCTTCCTAGTTTACAGCATGATGCAAATGATTTCTAACTTAGTGTTAGGAGAAAATTTCCATCTTTAAACCTCTTAGACAACTAAGAGTTGAAAGTATCACTGATAATGCCAGACATGCAAATTGACAAGTACCAATCCTTTGAACGATTGTCCAAAACAAACCAAAAATCCTGCTACCTTGTGGTGGGACGGAAGACTAGAAAAGATGGATGTATTAGCATGTGGGTGATGTAAACGTCAAGCAGGATGACTTGCCAACCTCCACCCCCATTGTTACATAGTTCAATCAGTGTAATTTGCAAAATGCATAAACACCTGATGGTTTGGATATATAGTGTTGATGGGAAGAAATGATATTTTTTAATGTGTACTGTAAAACTTGAATTACTCAGGAGCTGAGTGAATATGTTTGTTGCTACTTACAATCCCAACCTGTTGATCTTAGTAGTTTTTTGTTTTAACATGGTCTTTTCAACTTTGTTTCCTTGTTTAACTACGGACAGCTTCTGTTGTGTAGACTCACCAGTTAACTGTTGTATTATAACAGTATTACATGTCAACACAGTGTGGTTATGACCTATTTATATAAAAACCAAATATTTAGTCAATTTACAGTCTTAATTTAATCTTTGTACACCTTGCATTTTTAAAAGTGCTTAAATAGTACTATATTGCAATAAAATGTAGTGATATCATAATTAACCAGCCATTAAAAACTTACTTCTACATACATGGTAGCATGGACTCGTATGCTACGTTTTCTTGGTTCTAGAGTTCTATCCTAGAACAGCGGTTCTCACATAGACCCATGAATGCAGGACAGTGGCTTGCCGGTCGAACCGGGGGTGCCACTTCGTGGCATCAGAGCGCTGCAGCGGCTGGACTGTCAGGAGTTAAAGGTTTAACTGTGTTCTTGCCATGAAGCAAGTCTAGCTAGCAGGGCAAAGTCAAGGTGCCAATGGAAGCTTATTTGGTACTCCCTGAAGCAAAGATGGGGGGGAAAAAACCTTATTCCTTGAAAGTAATCATCAGTCTGGACAGGGGTGTCCCTGCTTCGTGAACTGACTTAACAATTCTGGTATTAGGATACAGCCTTTCTTTAGCAATGCAAATAACTGAAAAAGCAGGAATAGTTGAGTATTTAAGAAACACAGCATCCACAACAGTGAGTACAGCATTGTTCATCTTTATTCTCTGCAGAGGAGCTGCCTCATGGAGTAGCACCCAGCTCTACAAGCCTGCTCATAACACCAGCTGTTCTGTCATGGCCCTGGCCCAGCTGCTTCTTGCCTTCCCTGACCACTCCTGCAAGGGGGAGGGAAGAGAACAGGGAAGTCAGTTCAGGCACAGCTTTGTGAAGGTTAGTGCTTTTTTGGTGGCTGGAGCTGAAAGCAGAGTGATGATGAAGTGGGGGAAAACCACCTTTGTTGTGGCAAGAGACTAACTTTCAGTAAAAGTCTTTAGTAGCGTCTCGTGAAAAAGCTGTCTTCATACTCTATTCTTAATCTGTGTTGAGAGCCAACGTTTTTTAAATCTTGTTGCTCTTTGCTTTTTTTCTTGCCCTTAAAAAAAAAAGAAAAGCTGTTAGTTACCATTTTCTTAGCCCATCTGCTGGAGAAGCAGCAATCCATGTATTACTGCAGCATTTCAGAACAGAACAACTGACTGGAAAGCTGATAAGCTTCCTATCATAGTTCACGTACAACAGCTGGCTTCTGCTGCTGGAGGTACCAACTTGTGCCAAACTATCTCCTTCAGCGGGGGGGCAGGCAGCAGTGCTTTCACTTCTGAAGCACAACTGAAAAGCAGGCTGCCTGCTAAGCATCAGCAACTTTTGCCTTCAGTGTTCGTGAGCCTTACAGACTGTGCTTGTGTCACTGAGTGGCAGAGTGTGGCTACAGCCGTGATTGTGTGAGTCTGTCCCCATTCATTTCTGTAAGGTCATTTTTTTATGAGGAGAAATAGGTGCTATTTCCATGGGCTCACACAGTTCTGGGATCTTGGCATCCCTGCTTTAAGTGTTAACATATCTGAAGTGACTTCCAACAGCTGACAGTTTGCAGGCTGAAACAACAATTAGTAACATATTTATTCCAACATGTAAACATGGCTCTAGGCCCAGATGCTGTTTCTTAATGTACCAAAAATGAGGTGATTTTTTTCAAGTACTGTCTTAGCGCTCTGCTGGGCAGGGTGTATGACTATACCCACGCAGGCTGTAGGACCCTGTTGCCCTTCCCTTACTGTCAGGTTCTTTGAGTTAGAAAGGAGCAAGATACATGGGAAAGCTTTTTTTTATTTTTTAAGTGTGCTTTAAACCACATATGCATAAACTAGTACCTACTTTGACTTTTTATACTCACCCCAAGATTTGTCCACAAACTGAACTGCAGCTTTTTTAACTGGGTTTTTCTTATTTTCAAGGGAAAAAAATTCATTTGCTGAAATGGAGATGACTGTGAGTTATTAAGCTTAACAGAGACAAATATAGATGCAGACTTGCCTAAGGAAAACTGCTTACCCTGTGCCCGGTTGGTGTCTGGTCCATAGAGATGAGTGTTTAAAAAGTCTTTGGCGAGCTGTTGGTGGAGGCCTGTTAAACTCTGATCTTTTAAGCACAGAGCCATATAGTTTCCTGTTGACCTAGTTAAATAGAGAGATTTAAATCCCTGTAGCGTAGTTACAGAACCCAGAACAATAGACTAGTCAATGCTTTGCTGCTTGAGCACAACAGCGGCCGGTGCTGGATTCTGATGCTCAGCCAACCTTTGTAGCGGTATTAAAAAAAAAAAACTGGACCAAGGCTCTCAACCTGTCATCACATGCCTTTATGTGCCCCGAGCAGTTCCTTGGGAACCTTGAACTAGTCCTACCACAAGCTAGTGCAATTCCTCTGTAGGGACATCAGTGCCAAACAAACAAAGGGGGAGGAAAAAAAGGGAAAAAAGACTGAAATGCAGGAATTCAGTGCTCAGCAACCAGTCCTGTAGCAGCAAATAACAGAACATCTACTGCTGTGCTTATGACTGCCCAGTTTTCTCATAGCAGTTATATATACATAATATATAAAAATTCATATTCTAGATTTTTATATATATATGTGTGTGTGTATATAATTTTACAAGTATACTGTATCAGAACCATATTAAAGGTGCTATTAACACATAAATAGCACTTTCAATCAGAGGAAGAGCAGGGGGAACATCAAGCGAAGAAAAGCGCACAGCCATACAGTGACAGAACAACTGCTGCGGTGCCCGCTCCCCAGGCAGGCAGAAGCAGTGCTGCCGCCACAGGGGACAGACACCCTGGATCTTCTTCCCACAGCCTACCTGGCACCCTTTCTTTGCTTGTCTGTCTTCACCTGCCTTTGGACTTGGCCTTGGCCTTGCCTCTGCTTTGCAGCCCCACCTCCACAGCCTTCACCTAAAGTAGAAACCAGAAAAAACTTCCCAAACATTATGAATCAAGAGCTATAAGTGAAAGAGGAACAGGAATGAAACAACAATTAGGCTGTGAAAAGTAAGATGTCTTTTTTAACTCTAACAAGCATTTTTCAGAAGCTGTAAGAGCTAGAAAGCCCTGCCCTTGCAGAAGGGCTGTGAGAGGGAGGGGAGGAAGCACACCTCAGGGGAGCCATCCAAAGTACCGCTAGCCAGCTTTTCCCCTCCTTGGCATCAACACCACACAACGGGATTCATCACAGGACAAAAATCCAGCAACACAACAGCTACGAGTAATGCGCAAAGGGGAGTCCAGCCTCGGCTCCATTCTCACCATTAAATAAGTACTAGGGAGACTGAGTATTCAAAGCATCATCCTGAGCTTATCTCTTGTTCGTGCCAATAGATTTTTTTAAAACAATAATAAAAGGAAGAAAAAGTAGCAGTTACACCACCCAGCTATATAATTATGTGAGGTATGAGAGAATTGTTTAAAAAAAAACATTTTTGTTTGTAAAGTACTTTGAAGTACAGATGAAGAGGCCTAGAAAACAGCAGTCATGGATACTCTAAACTCTTGATTTTCTACTTCAGAATTTGAAAAAAAGTTACCTAATTATTTAAGATGCTATTAAATCGTAGTATGATATGTAAAGTATCAAGGTGATTAACAACTCTATCCAGGAATAGCCTTTATAACTTGAACAAATGCTAAGTATTAATCTCCCTCTGGTAATCCTTGCTTTTTCTATTGTAACACCTGCCCATTATTTCCATAAACACCTCGGGCTATTTTAACTGAAATCATTGTAGAGCAAACAACTTTTGTAAAAGGCACGCGAATCAGATTAAATACTTGAGATTTTTCCTCGGATATTTTTCCTTGACAACAGACCATCTGTCCAGTCCGTTCAAGTTTCAGGCTTTCAAAAGGTCTCCGTACCAGAGTGCTACCCCACTGCAGCTCTAGCACAGGAACGAAATCCTGAGGCACCGGGAAGA
>NW_009203875.1:44472-44701 GCF_000690835.1 Fulmarus glacialis
GCTGCCGCAGCCTGCCCATCGGCTCTGCGGAGTAAGGAGAAGGCAACGGGTTACTCTTCCAATTCACACTCCCTTCGTTTACTGAAAGCCGCTAAAGCTCCCGTTTCCACCCCGGCCTCCCAATGCCAGGACCCGACGGGGCCGCACCACGGGCGGGAGGGGCTCGCCGCCGGCAGGCAGCGCTCACCCAGACACCCCAACACCCACCCACCCGCCTCACACCGCCCCC
>NW_009203876.1:0-22090 GCF_000690835.1 Fulmarus glacialis
TGCCCGCAGAGCAGCCCTCAGGGTCTCCACGGCGGTGTGACGCGTGTCCGCGGGCACCGCTTCAGCGATACGGAAGCAGCTTTCCGGTGCCCCGCGGGTTCCTGTCCCTCCCGCCCCGGTCTGAGGCTGCAGCCCCGTCAGAGTCGGGATCAAGGGCCTGTGCCCAGCTGTGCCGGTTCCATGGTGCTGGGCACATCGCACTCGAAGTGCTGTGTCATTGTGCGAGAGAGCTGGAAACAAGTGCAGGACAAACTTGATGCATCTCGGCTCTGGAGATGAGACTCGCTAGGGAGAGGGGGGATGGGGGGGGGAAACTGGGTATAAGGTGGAAAAAAGCGTGAAAAGGAAATAACGTGCGCTGTAGTTATTCTGAATCTCTTTACCTTTTGAAGCGCAAATACTTATGTGTTGGTTTGCTTTTCATAGGTACAAATATACTGAATGAGGAAATTAAATCTGGACTTCAATAAAACAACTTAGTGTCCTTTTACAGATATAATCTATAAGATGTCTCTTAGGGCATAATTTTTTTGTCTATGTCCTTAATTCTGGGAATTGTCTCAAGCTGTGGATAGTGAGAAATTATGTAAAACATGATGGATGAAATGTCAGGGTTGGTTTTTTTTTGTGATGTCGTCATTATATGTGATTTTTTTGTGGCCTTACAAGCTTTTGGTGTTCTGAATCCTTCAGTACCAGTAAAAGTAATATTTTTGCACTTACTGACGGAAAAAGTTATTAATGTAGTTGAGATGGTAGCTAAACTAAACTGAGAAGACTAGCCCTTCTTTTCCATACATGTTTCCTAAACAGACAAAAAATGTTTATCTTATTTAATGTAAATTAAGTGTTGGCAGCAGGGATGAAGGAAGTCTTTGAAGCATGCTTTTGACCCTGGGATTCGTCAGAGAACTGAATTGCTCTTACAGAAGGTGAAATTAATTCTACTTGAATCTAGGTGTACTACTAAAACCAAGTAGTGTGCGAACTTTCTGGATAGAACAGAGATTTATTAAAGAGTGACCACAGTCAGGCTTCTTGCTGATCTATCTTGCAAAAAATAAGAACCTCTAAAGAGGCCCATTTAAATCTTCAAGTGAGATAATAGTGTTGAGAGGTTATAAAAAATGTTCAGACCACTTTGGATGTTATCTTCAGTGCTTAGGAAAGAATCATGATAAATATGTGCTCAAACCCAAGCCAAATTGTTGTTCTTTCAAATTAAAACACCACTTTCTATGCAGCAGAGAAACTTTGTGTTCTATTACCCAGTTTTTGCCCAAAGGAAATCAGATAATGCAAACTTATGTTAACGGATAAAAACACTGGCTTTTTGGGAATTTCTTTTATTCCAACTTAAAATTCTTCTTCAAGCCATTTATCAATTCAAGTTTATGTATCAAAAGCAGATGTGTCCTATTTTTATAGGACACTTTATTTGAAGTATAGCATGATAGATTCAAGTGTATGTGAATTGGTCACTTAAGAACTTTTTGCACAGTGCTTTTCAGAATGTAAGATGTAATGTGTAAAATGATAGGATTTTAGGTTTTTTATCCTCTACTCTAAAAACTGTTTTTTGTTTTCCTTTTCAAGTGCAAAATATGGCAATCAGTGATCAGTGTATTAAAATATTTTTTTAAGGAGTCCAGCCATGACAAGTTTATAAAAATTGATTTTGTAATTTTGGTGTATATTAGTAATACTTAGTGGTTGCAGGCTCTCAAATGCTCTTAATACTCTCAATCCCAGATAATGCTGTATCACTTTTTACTTTTATTTAGTCACAGGCATATAATGTAGCTGGGAATAATAACTTTAGTATGCAATTCTGGGGTGAAGTGTCAACATACAGATACTGTAGAATCTTGTAGCTACAGTGATGAGAATATAATTTAGGCTTTACTTTCACTCTCTCCCCCCCAGCGTGGAAGATGACATGGGCCTTTTTGACTCTTCTCAGTGTGATTTGGAGCATGTTTTCACAGTCTCCCCAACTGACCTTTTATGATTGAAGCTGCTATTTGTTGTGCTGGGTACTAGTTACTAGGATTTTGGTTTTTTTCAAATTTGTAGATCTGTCTGAGCTACTTGCATGTTAGTAGGTAGAAAAGTTTGACTTTGTGTTCATTTTAAACTATTTTGAGTTTTGTTTTTTGTATCTTTAAAATCCAGATAAATGATGAGTGGTAAAGCTTTTTTATTTTGACAAAAAAAAAGTCCGTTGCATATAAATAGGCAAAGCTTATTGCAGGTAGTTCTAAAATAAAAATCCTTCCTTTTGGGCAAAAAGCAGTACAACTAAATTAAAATAATGCATTTTTTTATACTGCCTTTTTTCTTCACATTTTCCTCCCAGTTCCTTCTTTTGCTGTCCTTAGGACCAGCATCTATTCTATGCTCCTTCATCTATTCCCATTAAATAATCTATTTGAGTAGGGAAGTTTAATTGTAATGCCTTCTACATGTATGTGTCTTTAATCAGTTACAAATGGATTTTCTTGTCCTGGTGAATCTCAGATACTAATTTTGTTGCCTGTCAATGTTAGAAGAAGGAGGAGAAAATGCGAGGACCAATCTCCTCATTCTTATGAAGTTAGTTAACAGTGAATTAGTTTTTAATCTTTTACCCTACTAGCTTTTTTCCCCCATACCTCCATCAATGTTTAATGTTACTTTGGGCCTTAGTCTGGATGGGCAGCAGATGGCTTACTGAATTGTAAGGGGAAGAATAGTGTTATCTCTTTAAATATACTAACAGACTTCGAGAAATACAAGGTTACAAGTGTCAAGATTGGGGTGCTGCTTATTTTGGTAAGGTTAGAAAAAACTTGGTGTCTGTCAGTAAAAGAAACTGAGAAACTGTGTTCCCCAGTGAAGTAAACTGACTTGTATTTACCCAGTGATTCTGAGCCTTCCTGATTTTTCATTTTTGTTATTTTTCTAAACTAACTAGTTTGACTGTAATTTTTTTTTTTTGTAACGAAGCATTAAGTGGATGATCAGTAATTTATCAAGTGTGATGTGTCACATTATAAGAAAAATAGAAATTAAGTTAGCAAATGGACAGTTAGTGTCTTGCCTTTGTAAGGAAACAGCTTCTGCTGTTTTAGGAACCCAGAAGCAGCTCGTTATGGGTAGCAACTGCTGTTTGCAGATGCCTTTTTCAATTTGCCTTTGCTTCTGCATCACAGATACGTGTTTGGCCTTTATCCATACGCTATCAGCATCTGATCTGAGTGAACTGAGGATCTGTGTGTATGTGTTTTGGCAAAAGCATTTGATACATATTTACTTTTTTAATCAGAAAAAAAGTATTTAAATACAAACCTGGAATTGTACACTTTTTGTTGAGCTTTTAGGAGTCAAGTACTCAGTATTGCTTTCTTTTTACAATGGTGCTACAGCTTGTCCATTTGTATGCAAAATGTCCCTTATGAATGTGTAATCCTGCAAGCCACGATGTGAAGTGTAATAATTTTTTTTTTTTACCAAGTTGCATTTTTATTATAATTCAAGAAATTGTGGGGTGTTTTTTAGATCTTTCAGTGCTTTTTGATCTCATAAACACTTAAATATGGTCCACACTTTTCTGTTAAAGAGAGGTATTTCTTACCAGCTGAAGTCTACCTTACCCAGAGGCTGAGCTAATCTGTCAATAAGACATGGTACCAAAGCAACGCAGCATAGAGTATTTAGACCTCTTTTCCTGTCTTTAGATTGGACTGGTTTAGATGAAGATGAAGATGCGCATGTCTGGGAAGACAATTGGGATGATGACAATGTCGAAGATGATTTCTCCAATCAGTTAAGGTAATTTTATTTTTAACTTACTGTTCTAGAAGATGGGTAAAATGTTTAAAATGGCATTGTTTGTAGTTAATATCTGAAAGTTTGGAATCTGCTTACTTTAGAAAATAGAGATCTGAAACTAAAATAAATGAAAGCTCTGCTTTGCGTTTTTCTATCTAAAGCCTTTCAGAACAAGACTTAAGGGATTACAGCACAGTTTGAAGTACTGATCAGCATTTCATCTTTTAATAATTGTACTGTGAGCCCTGAAATATGCCTAATGTCACTGACGTGTTCAGGCTTTTGTGGTGTTACACAACTTAGTACAAAGATGTCTCCAAATTGTGATAACAGTTGACACTTTTTCAATTTAACACGAATAAATCCTTTTCTAAGGACTTTCTTACATGTGTGTGAAAATTCTGAATTGTACTGCAAAGATTAATGGCAAGGGATCCAAGATTATCTCTTCTATGCTATGTGGTGTGCAAAATGTGTTGTTATACATTTTTTTATACCTTCAAGTAGCATTGCTGTTCTTTGTCCAAATGGACAAATCTTCCAGAGATCAGTTATCTGTATTAATGTTAAGGTTCCCTTCTTGTGTGTGATGAGCATGCTGTTTATGGGCAACAATAGTAAAGTAATTGTTGTTAACGTGCTTTAAAAAAAGTGATCACAATTTGGGTACCTCTAATCCAATTGTTTAATCCTCTTTGTCACTTGTAGTTTCAGTTAATCCTTTACTGATGCATAATTATAATTTAAATTGTTTCAAGTGTCAATACAAACTCACATTTTATAATTAATCCTTCAGTATGTTGCCTGAGGAGCAAGCTATCTGTAATACAGCCTGATTAAACAGTTCCTGGGTTGATCTCCCTTGTTGTACTCTGGTGAAAGTGATCCTTTATATAGAAGATACAAAAATAGTTTTTGGTATAGTTGTTTCTTATAAGGTTGAAAGGCAGTTAAACTGTAATATTGGAAAACAAGTTGGTATGTAGTGAAACAGATCTTCGAGGGATAGCGTAATTCTTGATAAACCCAGTTGATCTCGACAAACCTTCAATAACTGTGCCTTAATTGTAGCCTGTAGTATTGGTGACTGTATACTAGTGTTAAGGTGATAGTTTGCAACGTTGCTTGGTTGCAGCATGTTTTTATTTCATCTTTTCAAAGAAAATGCTGAGGTCCTCCACTTCTAAAATGCCACTACTAAGTATGTAAATTAACCTGAAATATTCTTAGAGATTTGGACTACTGTATCTAGATACACCTAGGAGATAAAACAGGATGCAGTTCTGGCTGGTGTGTTTGGAGGCAGGGGAGAAGCCAAGTGGCGACAGGGCAGGAGCGATAACATTTGCGGTTGCTGACTTGCTGTCCTGGCCACAACTAAGGGGAACAAAGCAATCCTTTTCCCTCAGAATTGTTCACTAGAAGGTATATTGCACTAAGATTTAAAAATAGCGCACTCTGGTATTTTTATTTAAAACAAAGAAAGAAAAAGCTGAAATTACTTTGGAAGTACATGCATTTAAATCGCTCAGATTAGTGAGCTCATTTGGTTTAAGATAATCTTGAGAATAACTGGTGTAAGATAATATTTGTTTTTTTCTAATGTGTCTGGAGTTGTTGCAGGCTCACAGGTGCTGCTTTGCGCCCTATAGTTGTACTCCAGCCATGGTGGGTCAGAGGGCAATAACTATGATTAAAAAAAGTATTTGAATTTTTCACTTAGAAGTCACTTCTAGTGATCTAAGATATTAAGCTGAAGTTGAAGAACTATGGAGTAAGTGAGGTTAAGGTTATTGGTATGAACCAAAAAGCATATGACATGTTCATATTCTAAAATGATTGTATATTGTGCAGGATATTTCATTTTGAAAAATTCGAATGTCTGACAGTATTTTATTTGTATGTTTTAATATACCTATCTTTTTTCTATACAGAGCTGAATTAGAAAAACATGGATACAAGATGGAAACCTCATAGTTTTTGCTGAATATGGAGTGGTTTAACATTGAACTGTGGATAGACTATATTGAGAAAAGAAGAAAAGGTGGAAAATGAGAAGACAGTTCATTGTCTGCTTGGATTTATTATTGTTTTGTATAAAAAATAAAGTTTTTAATCTTAGCCTAGTCATACATTCAGCCTCTACTAAACTGGTAACTTGTATTTTGGTTCTGAAATGCCTTGTGTGACAGAATTCATGGACTTATCTAGAATGCTACTAATGATCTTTCAGTGGCTGATGCTATTGCACCAGCTCCCGTCATGGGGAACCAAGTAAGCATTACCAGAATGAAGACTAGTGAATGTTTCTGTCATAGGGCATGTGGAGATGTCAAAAAGAAATAAAATACTCATGTATTCCAGTTAAAATGCAGCAGACATAGGAAGGAGTTTTGGGGAGTGATAAAGCTTATTTTGCTTCAAGATTTTATTTCATAATGACTTGGGTGTTTTTTTGTTAGTAATTTCATGTGGGTACCAGTTTGATAGCCTCGAAAGATAAAACACACTTCAACGTGCATCTTACAACAGCAGAAATCCAAACTCTCCAATCTTGTCCTGTCAGTTCTTAAGCCTGTTGAAGAGGAGACCTCTCTCGAAGTGAAAGAAGTTCTGTTCTCATGCTTATTTAAGCCTAGGAATCTCTGCTGAAATTGCCTCCAATTTGCCAGTTACAGCAGTTCATCTGTATCACACAAACATGCCTGCTGAGAACGGAAGTCAAACTTCCCACTCATTTCATGGAGGCCAACAAACAGTTGCCAGATAGATAGAGCAGTAGTGACTGGATTCGATTACTCTCAACTAGAAATCAGAAGGTGGAAATTACAAAACCTATTACCTATTGTATGAATCCTCCCCCAAAGGAGCTGTTAAAGCTGGTATACACAAAGACATAGGGAGATACGGCGATCCTGGAAGTGTAGGCCATGATTGCAAGTTTTAAAAAAAATTTTCTTTTTTAATAAAGAAGGCAAATACAGCTGTGTACTCATGGCATTTGAATTAGCTGCTTGCTTTTTCAGCAGTTCATTGTAGAGAAGCAGAGACTTAATTGTTTTTTAAAGTAAGCTTTCAGAATAAAGGTATTAGTTGATGGACATGCAATAATGGTATTAAATGCTTTAACCTTGTTAACTAAATAGCTGAGTATCTTATGTTGTAATTGCATTTATTAATGCGAAATGCTAGGAAGGCTTCCCCCTCCCCAAATTATTTAGGTGGCGCTGTATTTATAGTGGAGGCTAGATTTGCTGTGACCCTTACTGCTTTCTGAAGATAGCTCTGTAAAGACTGAGACCTTCCATTGCCATCTGAATGTTTCTGCAAAACTAGGTGTTTCAGATGGTGTTGGATGCCTTCGGTTTCTCCCGTTCTATATGGCTTGGGAAAAGAAAGTGAGGCCCTTTCAGATAGACTTGCCCTGTGCTCAAGTAAGTGACTTGTTCAGATTGAAATGTGTGGCTTGCGCAGCCCAATTCAGTAGAATACAAAGTCCTGGAGTTCATATTTTGACAAGTAAAAAAAGAAGAGTCTGTGTATCGAGCAGCAAATAGCAACGCAAACATCCTGAAGTCAGTGTTGGGAGTTTAAGAAAAAAGTACTTTCAGTACAACTCTGGAATTGCTGGTGTTATTAACACATCAATATTGGGAAGTTGAGTAATGAGACTGACCAAAAGAAGATGACAGAAAAATTATGGAAACCTCTGGTGCAATCTTTGGGTAGGGACAGCTGCTTTCCATTACAGGATTCTGGAAGCCTCACTCAAGCAGCCCTGTCCCATCAATTGCTAGCAGCAGGAGGAAGCTGCTGAGGTAGAAAAGCATCTTTGCCTCCAGAAATCTTTCATGGTTTTTGCTGAGCCACAGTTGTCTCGTGTTAGTATCTTTTTCTGCTTTCTTCACAAAAGCAGAATTGGAAGGGAAGCCTTAGGCTGAGGTAGCCTGCTGGCTCTGCACTCTTGCAGTAATAACCTTCAGCTGGTAGCACATGACCTGAAACCCCCAGATGAAAAAAAAAAAACCACAACAACTCTGCTTTGAAGGTCGGTTTGATGATACTGTCTATGTAATGCTGTCTGCATAAGAGAATTTGTTGCAAAGGAGTAAACAAGAAGTCATGTGCAAAGTGGTATGAGAATGTAGCTTATTGCAAAACCAAGCAATGGAGGCTGATGGCCTGTCTAATTACCACTCATTAATTTTTTTGCCCTCAAGTTTATTGTGTTGTTATACGGATCCTCTTATTTTAAGCTTTCTAGTATAAAAATGACTTGGGAACCTTTCTACTTCAGATTGGCTGTTTTATTTCTTTCTAAAAATTTTAGAACCCAGCTGGTTTTGAGACTAAAGCTGAAGACTTTTTTTGCCCATTTTTTTTCATCTTTGACAGGTTTGGTGTTCTAGAGGGAAGCTGAGGTGGTTGTCCGGGATGTCACTGTAGCAATTCACCCTAATTTGCCTGCTACGCAACTTTAAAAGGAAGTAATCTTTCCATGTGCTTGGGGGCTTGGGTTTTCTAGATTGGCCATGCTGGGAGAGGTTTTCTTTGGAGGTCTTTCCTGGAGATATTCCAGTGATCCCTGTTAGCTGGGGAATGCATGAAGTGCGGGAGATAGGAATGATTTGAGGATGTGAGGGAGGACAGGCTGAGAGAAGACAGGGATTTGGGTAGGAGGATCTGCAGCCTGGCAAGGGTGGGAATGTGGTGGAGAGAGGGAGGTTTGGCAAAGATCTGAGCACAGCAGAGGTTGGGCTTTCTAGTTCAGAAAGTAGGACAACACGTGGAGGTGTGCATGTGGCGATTGTCTGGGCGTGGACTGCTGGGTAGTCTGTTCCCCATTGTGGGAAGGAGATTCAGGTCACGAAGAGGTTGACATCACCCTGTGTTTGGGGACCTAACCTCACCAGCCCGTCCCTCAGCCGAACCCTGAGACTCTTGGACACACTGTCATTAGTCTGAGGCATGCCGGGGTGTGCGGCATGCGTCTACAGCAATCCTCTACATAAAGATTGAGGTGGTGTTTTGCAGCGTGGGGAAGGTTGACTCGCTCTAGCCTAGGTGCTGAGGATGTCCCAAGGCAAAGCACCGTTCAGGTAACTCGGAGGAAAGCTCTGAAGGGTCCCTGCGTGCTAATGAGCTTGGCGCTCTCGCTTTCCTTGATCCTTAAGAAACTATGTACACGTAAGAAGAAATGCAGTCACAGGTAAGCACACAAATGGTGAGCAGTCCGAATTAAGGCTGTCAGGAAAGCCTTCAGTTCAGCTCTTTTGTCTCAGAAAAGCCTTTGCTGTTTTCCCATCGGGTCCCTGCCTCCCTCCGCTAGCTTGCACAACAGCACGAACAGCTGCCCTAGATGCTTTCTGCTCTTGGGTCACAGTGCGTCCTGTTCCCTGCTTATTGCACCGTGTCCACACTGTGCTGAGCAGAACGAGTAAGTCTGGGTCTCCGAATCGGCAGTCTGCGTGCTTTGCAAATGCTCTAATACATTTTCCACCATCCCTGGGAGACGGAGAAGTGTTTTCCCCTCTTTGAAGTGTACGCTCATTTTAAGTGCTCGGTGTGAGACCCCAGGACTTCATGTTTCACTGGATTCGGTAGTATGTAAAATACCCTCCATGTTCGGATGTTTCTTTAGCTTCAGTTACTGCTGTGCATATTCAGCATTTCTGCTGATCAGGATTTATGGGGTATCAAGTCAGCCACCCAGAAAAGGAGGAACACGCATTACAACCTTTGCAGCTTTTGTAAGGAATGAGGCAAGGACTCCACAAGTCGCTACCTTCCCCTGCTAGCTTTTTCTTGAACCTTATTTTTTCTTATCCTGTTTTTTTTTGGACACTAATAAAGACTAATAAGTCCCCTGAGGGTTGGGGTGAGTATAGGAAAATACATGATCATAAAATTAAAGGCTATGAGAATAAATATGTATGGAAAAAGGAATTTATATTGCACAGAGTTACAGTTCCAGCATTTCCTATCTTTTAAGTGTCTGACTTTACAGCCCTAATAATAATCTTTTAATGCAGGTATGGTTTTGTGTTTGCATAATAATACAGTTAAATTTTATTTAATTCCAAGGCATGCAGGGAAGTAAGAAGATTGATGCCCAGAAAGTTTTTGTGATGGAATTTTACTAAAGAATGAATGTTATGTAACATTTCAACACACCGAGATCCTTCAAGACGAAGTGTGTGATATAAATGTAAAATATTTGCAAACTATAATTTAGCAACCGTTTTAAAATCACAGTCAGTATTCCAACCTCTTACATGCGGTGGGTGAGATCCTTTGTCAACTGAGAGCTAAGGGCAGTGAATGTGAGATTCATTAAGTAATTATATACGAACATTAATTTCAAATTAATTTCAACAGTTGTCTTAGACATTAGCAACCAAATTAGCAGGCCAAAGGCAAACAGTAATGCGGCTTAATACTTTTAATAAATGAAGGCATTTGAAGTTATTTACATAAATCGGATGATAAGCCCTCATTTAATGAGCTTCCACATACTCCCCGCCTCCCCTTCCCGTTCACCTTTGCCGGTTTCCAGGATGTGGCCGTGCTCGGCATCTCCCCAGCTCTCTCATTACGTCGTGCTTTTCTCAAATCCTTCCTACGTTGGCTTCAAAACAAACAGTCAGACTTTCTGGAATTTGTTAGCGTGAGCTGGAACCTTTTAATGCTTCTGAATCTGCAGCGCTGGGAGGCATGGTGAAGGAACGGAGCCACCATTGACAAGGCCCCCAGGAAAATGAATGGTGGAGAATAAAAAAAGCAGATTAGGGTATTGGGGGATGCTTGCCTACGGGCAGGGCAGGGAGATGAAAACCAGCCCATCAGCAAGTGAATGGGTCACATGTAATGGATAATGACCAGCCCTTTTTATCTTTTCTGCACTGAGCTCAAGGCTCTTAATGAAAAGGAACAGGCACTGGTCTGGATTTACATTGCACCTGATGGAGGCACGGCAGCTCGGTGACTCACCCAGGGTGCGAAACCAGCCCTGCCAATACTCCAGCCACCGGCCTGGGGTTCCTCCTGCCATGAGCAAAATAAAAGCACTTCCTTCCCGAGGGAGCTGGTGGTCTGAGAGATGTAAAAGGCAAGATTGGGGAGGGGGGAGTGGGTGGGCTGTGTTCCACTTTCTTGTGGTATTGGTTTGCAGCGTCCAAATAGGATACGGTGGAACTATACAACGCAAGCCTCTAACATTCATAAAGATTAAAAGGATGAATTGTCCCAGTCACAGGCCTTTCAGTGGTACTGTCAGGCTGGCAGTAATGTTGGGACCCTGTTTTTCAAGACTTGGGTAACGAACCGGAGCTATACAGTCACTTCTCCCTCAGGGAAAGCATTGGGGTGGCTGGGTGGTACCAGCAAATCCAGAAAACAAAGGTGTAACGATTCTGTTTGTGCTCAGCTCAGTACCGCTTTCTTACGCCAAAGAGAAGCGGGAATGCACAAAGAGGCGTAAGCTCTAGCAGAAGAGTTTGATCAATCTGACTCTGAAGTATTTAAGACGTTAGCTTTCCTCCTCCCTTCCCAAGCTGTCTGTCGTGCCCTCCGCGCAGGTGAGTGTGAGCTGGTGCTTAAACTGGCAGAGCTGAGACCCAAGCACGTTTTCTTCTTGGCCGGCAGTTCGCCATGGAGGAGGATCCCAGAAGGACGTCAGGGCAAACAGGAAACCGTGGCAGCAAGAGACCAGATGTAAAAAACCCCTTTTCTACCTGAAGGTTAAAATGGGAAAGGATAAAAATCAATCCTAAGCAGAAAGCAGCATCTGAGAGGGTATGTGAGCACATCACATGGCACTACTGTTGAATCACTGTAAGGAGGGATTCATTCCAAATATACATGTGAAATGGCAAGACCTCTGGTGTAACTAGTAGCGTAGATGCATCCATTGCAAGACTATTGCTTCAGTGGCTTTTTAGGGCATATTAATCTTTCTTTTTTCTGGGGCATATTAAAAATGCAGAGGGTGCAGTACAGTGCGGACCTCATCCCACAGGTATGAGCGCAGTTCTCTGGCTCTCCTGCCGCATGGCCCATCTCCTGAGTGCTGCAACCAGGTGTGTTCAGAGCCAGGTTCTGGCTGCAGCTGACCCCTGGTACCGCAGAAGAGAAATGGGCTGTGCAGATGTGGCAGCAAGATGGGTGCTACTGCGTGGTGCCTGCCGGGAGCCTTGGCTTCAGCCTAGGAACGTGACTTTCTCCCACCCTCTGACTTGACATTTCACAGATGAAGCATTAGGTGCTAAGGAACTTAAAGGATTTCATAGAAATGTGCACTGGATTCTGTTCCTTGCTCAGTTACTCTATGATCAATGTCCATTAGAAGAGAGAGCAAAATACTATTTCACTGCCTGTGAGCACGGGTAAGATCACATTGGTACTGTACATCTTTCCCAGGATGTAATTTCTAGGCATTACTAGGCTGAAGCTTGCCTCATTAGAGACTGTCTGTTCCCCTTTGTAGATGCTTGCTGTCTGTACCACAAAGAGGGTCTGGCATGGGGTAAGCCTTAGAGGTATTACAGCAGTTAAAAGAGTAATTATAAAACCAATGGGTAGAGATTTGATTGCAACTTGATGGAGCTGCAGAAACTGTGTGACTCATCTTAAATAGAATATTTATATTACAGTTATAAATAGGCTCCTTTTTTGTGGTTGCAATGACTTATTTAGAAATTGCTGTTCTTTTTAAAAATAATTTTGATGTTATACCGATATCTGAGGCTTGCAGGTTACACTGTTTTTTGAGAAAACATACAGTTTAGCAGTAGCTTTCTGTCACACCAGGCATGCATGGTGCTTTTACAAACACAGCATCAGACATGGCCCCCCTGCCCTGAGACTCTCAGTGAGACAGAAACAACGCACAGGATACGCTGCGAGAGAGGATGGAGTGGGTTGTGATGGCCATTGGTAAAACAGCACGAACAATGGATGTTCGGGGGCAGGCAGAAGAAAGGAAAGAAGAGTCTTCTGAGTGAAGAGGATAGGATGAAGCAAGGGGCACCCTGGTTCAGCTTCAGTGGATAAAATGCACTGGATCCAGGTTGCTTCTGGATTGAAAAGGCTGATACGAAATGAACTCTCTTCCTAGCTTGAAGAACAGCATACCTGAAAGGCAGAGGGAACTTGGTCAATTTGTTTCATCTAGGAGACAGTTGAGTGGTGATCTGATCGTAGTTCTCAAGTTCCTTTATGGAGAAGAAAGTTGTCCCATAAGCAGGTGGCTTTTTAACCTCACAATAAAGGCAGAGTAAGACTAGAAGCTCAAGTTAGACAAATTCAGGCTGTACGTTTTTACAGCAGGTTCTGAATTGAGCCATTGAAAGATTTTTCTCCCTCAGATGTAGCGGTCTGTCCGCCATGCAGCTGGTAATCAAGATTAAGCTGCTTCTTGATGCTTTGTGATGGCTGAGCAAGAGGGTGCAGGTGCGATGCAGGAATGGCAGTATGGAAATATGGAGCATTAAAGGGGATAAGTGCAGATAAGCATTTCAGTCCTTTCTCACCATAGCTTTCCTGTTCTCTTTCTGCTCAGTGCTGCTGTGATTTTTGCTGTGCGTTAATGGTACGCAACTTGAGTTCGTATCATCTCTAAACTCTTCCATGACAGAAGGCACTAAATCAGGCAGTCTGCCTCCCAAGTCCTTATCTCCTCCTGCTTTAGCTTCATTGATGTCAAAGGGTGTTTACCAATTTCACAATGGTGTGGGATCAGAACCTGGAGCCTGAGAACACGGAGTAAACTTGATCTGCAGCCATGGACTCGAGGAAGTACCACAGGGTTGTTCGTGGTGTGTATGGAGCCGCGCCCTGGGCACCACTGGACTGCTGGGTCCTTCTGTGTGTAAGGGGCACAGGTCTCCTTTCACTCCTCCTTCAGAAGACTGCAGAGGCAGGGATTTAAATACATCTTAACTAGATTCAAACTCCTTACAAACTTTCAAAATGCTGAGCAAGATGTACAAATTCTCAAGTATTTGATTTTCCAAGGGGCACTGGTTGGAGTCCAGTGGCTGGAGTCCATCCTGTAGGAACCGTGTTGCAAGCTTCAGCTCTGTAAATTGGGAACATAGAAGTGATTTTTGCCCTAGGAAGTCATATTAGCAAGAGCACTCAGGGAGCTTCCTCCTCGGTTTTGCTGAAGCCAGTTCCAGTAGGTGGAAGAGTTGCACGCTGGTCTTGCCTTTGCCATTTCCACAAAGGTTTTGAAAACGGGAGAAAGGTGAAGAACCACAGAACTGACTCAAGAGAATATTCCCCATAAAAAGAAATGTAAATATTCTGCATATTGACAAGGTAGCTCAGAGGTAAGTGTCACAGCACAAAACCACCTTAATACAGTGAAGGTTCCGCAGGCCTGAGGAGCAGCTGTAAGAGGTCAGACCAGAGGCTCTGTGCCCGGAGGGGTCAGCTGCTGGGAGAGCCTGGCTGGGAGGAGCATCCCTACAGCAAAGCTTCCCGTCAGAGATGTGCCACTAGCGCTGCTGGCAGGTAGATACGGGTGTCCTGTTTTGAGTGGGGAAATGGCCACGGAGGAGGATTTTTGCCTTCACGGGAGGATGTGACACTTATAGCTACGATGAGCGACGAGCAACAGTGATCATCTGAGGCACTTCAGCATCAGCTCTGTAGTGAGCACCGTTAATCGTCATCACTGATTGCTCTTACTGAGACTTCAAGTGATTGGAGAAACTGCCTGACGTTCACTAAAGGAGTTGAACCTCTTCAACTTACTGCTGGAAAATCTTGAAAACAAATATATGGTTAGTTTGGGAGGGGATAGGGTAAGTCAAATATTGAGGGTTTGGAAAAACATATGAGGAAAGAAAAAATGTAATTGTAGAGAGAGCAAGAGAGATGTGGAAATGCAAAAGAGGTAAAAGCCACAATAGCCACTGAGCTGAAGAGTGTAAGAGATGTTGAATTCAGGCTGGGACCACATCAGAGGCAAAGGATCTGGCATTCCTCGGGGAGGTACGTATTGCATCAGGATGAACGCTTGTGCCTGATTCCCATGCCTGAGTGCTGTAGGTGTTTTGCCAGTGTCCGGTATGCAGAGCGGCACCAGGGCCTGGGCTGTGCCTCTCTGTCTATATGTCAACATATCTGTTTTACAAAGTGATGGCAAGCTCCCAGGTGGATGTCCTTTGGGGAGAAACCTTCCCCTGGGTAGATACTTCTCCTGCAGGAGGGTGTTCTGGTTTCGCTTACTTTGAAATGTTGGAAGTAGCTGCTGGTTTTCCAAGGACATCTCGTCGTGCAAGCCGTTGCATGTCCCCACCTGGGCACACCCTGTGGCATTAGCCGGAACGTCTCTGGACAGAAATTTTTATTTTTCAGAAAATATTTAGTTCCTGAAGCCAAGAGTCGCTGTGGGAATATACCATGCTGAGCTACACATTTCAGATCTGAGATCAGGATAAACACGGAAGAGAGTGGGAGACTGTACGAGGTTACTGGCAACTCCTTATCCCAGGGCAGGGAGCGGCTGGGTGGGCAGAGGTCCCCTTCTGCACCTCTACCTGCCACCCACCAGTGGAGGACCTGTGCCCCAGGTATAGGGGTGGCAGCCAGACTCACCGGTGATTTGCCAGGCAGAGTCTTTCACTCTGTCACTTGTCGTGCAGAGTTTCAGCAGCTCCTGGGTCTGTGCTGAAGAAATGGTAATAAATGAAAATTGCGCTTTGTTGGGAATCCTACACTGCCTATTCAGGAATATTTCTGCTATTTTACGGAATTCACAGTCTAAGACCCTGTTGGTCATTTTTATCTGGTAATGTTTGCTGAATTTATAGCAGTGTGGTTCTCACTATTTTCAATCACCCAACACTTATGTATCTGAAATTTGTATCTTCTCATAAAAGATACCTCATTTTTTGCTTTCCCCTGCCAAAACAGTCTTGCTCAGGTTGCCAGAGCTGCCTTTTAGCAGGCTTACAGACCGCAGGAGAGCTTCGACCTCAGTACAACCCCTACTCTCCCTGGGACTCGACCCAGATGGGTCCGTATTTTGTTACACCTCCCGTGGACCCTGCATCCTCCAATCTGCCATCTGTCCTTCCACCTCGGTCAGGGGCTTTAGTAAATGTCATCGCCCACAGATTTTTCACTTTTAGTCTGCGGGGTTAAAAACTCCCCC
Source organism: Fulmarus glacialis (assembly GCF_000690835.1). Classification (NCBI taxonomy): domain Eukaryota; kingdom Metazoa; phylum Chordata; class Aves; order Procellariiformes; family Procellariidae; genus Fulmarus; species Fulmarus glacialis. The sequence continues at coordinate 15,977 of NW_009203876.1, forward strand.
TCGCTAATAAATGGGACAAATGACGTGGAGGGGTGTCGGGCCAGAGGAAGGGGCACAGAGCTCCAGGGCATCAAACAGCAGAGCGGAACCGCAGGCTCCTCTCAGCTGCCACCTCGGGGGGGGCAAAGGCGGTGGGGTGGGAAGAAGAGCGGATGTTGCCTTCTTAGCGGGGTCAGCACTGTGATAACACAGTACGCTGTTTTCAATATTCCACTTAACTACTACCACTGCCACTCTTATAATTAGCAAATAAGTGAATTACATGCTATTAATGATCACTAGAAATTCCTGTAAGACTTTCCTATTAAAGTGGTCTTTCATGTTATCAGAGGCCAATGCTCTCTTTGATAGTCACCCATTGCTTCGGTGGCTTTGAAGTTGCATTTGTGTTTCATTTGAAATAAAACTGAGGAAAGGCAATATTACAATCACGAGCCTGTGCTTGTTTTCATCGGGAATGCATTAGCATTTCAAGGAAAACAAAATCTGCCTGAAAATCACTGGGCGATCACCAGAGCGATGCTCAGATAAGGTTGTGAAGTGACAAGGTGGAAATCCGCGCTCTCAGTAATGAGATGGAAGTTGAGTAACAGCAAAGGGAACGTACATAAAACAGGAGGTGTGCAGAGCTGCATTACTATAAGGGCCATCAAATCACACACACGGTGTTGGGGAGTTGGCACTGCTGATTTTGCTGGAGATTCAGCAATTTAAGTAACCTAATCAAGTGTCATAATTGATTGGAGGTTCATTTCCTCTCTTGGAAATCATTAAGGGTGGTCATTGCTTGCTAAAAGCATTTAATACTCCCTGCAATGGAGCGAGGGCGTTTCTCCCCCTCGCTGACAGAAAGCCATCGCCAGCATGTGGCCGGGGAGCACAGTGGCCGGCAGCTTCCTGCTGCCCCCCATTCAGCCCCTACAAAGGGGTGCAATGCCCCCACGCACGCAGGGAGCCCCGCCGGGAGAACGGCAGGTCTTCCATGGCAGCTAAGCTGCACTTGATGACAGGGCGGGATGGGCGTCGGGAAGCGGCGTTGTGTGACGTTGCTTTTGTCTTTGTGCGAAGAGATGAGGCATCGGGACTTTGTTATTTAACTTGCTGAAAACGCAGAATTGCCGATTAAATCCTCCTCTCTGAGGCCGACAGCCACCCCATCCACCCCCCACCGCTGCACACGGGGTCACAAGGAAGACCCGACTTCTGTCTTCAGCCACACGCACTGCTGGGACCCTTCAGCCCCTGCGCCCGCTGGGGACCCGCTGCCCCGCTTGCAAGGGAGGTGGGAGGGGTTGAGCCCGCAAAGGCAGTCCAGCCCCACGTTGGCGATGTTCAGCTGCGTAGAGATGTTTGCATCTATGTGTAAAAAAGATGTCCGAGGGCAGAGGTGGCCAGGTTTGCTCCTTGCATGGGTGGCAGATGCCGTCGGTGTGAACTCAGCTCTCGCTCCTTCTTCCCAGTGACGCTTGCCCAAGTGCATACCTAAAGCCGGGCAGCAAAACCTCTCCGTGGAAGAGCACAGCTCCGGCAAAGGGGATCACCATTGCAATGCCCTATCCAGATGACAGACAAGTTCAGTGGTGTTAAAAGCTTCCCATTTTACATGTAAAGAGCAAAGCGTTACTTTAATGTGTTTTGAAATAACCTTTCTTGGATTTAGTCCATACAGGAGATAAGACAATCTCTTAAAACTTGTCAAACTCAAGATGGAGTATTTCAGTCCACAGAAAAGGGTTGTTAATTTTATTGTAAGGAGCACTTGGAAAATACTGAGCTTTGTTTTTAAATTAAATGTTAAAAAGTTGCTTGTAAATCAGAATTTCTGACTTTCAAACACACAATGTGGGCTCCAGTGAGCAGATTTCTGTGGGCTCTAGAGAAGTACTTTCACCAGGTAGCTATACTGTTGTGCCAACTTAGTGTAATCATTGTAATCAGCCAAACCAGTTACAGAGTAACAACCTACTATAGACATAATATTCTAAGTATATATTAAGGATGTTCTGTTAAAAATGGTAAAAGTCCTCTATTTCAGCAGCAGGAAGAAAAACCTTCATCGCTATTTTTTTCATGCTTCATTTCAGTGAAGACTTAAATATGATTGCATTTATATTTTGCACCTTGGAAAATATTTGTATTTTAAAATAACACATTAAAGCTTTGAGCCTGAAAACACTAATACACAAGAGTAACTTTATTTATACATTAGGAATATTTTAGTCAAATGGTCTAATGTTTACAGAATCAGATTCTGAAAAATAATGTACTATTTTATATTGTACCACCATTGGTGCAAAAATTAATGGATGCATTATTTAAATCAGGCATTTAGAGAGAAGCTTTGCAGCTTGGCTGTTTTTTGCTATCATATTGTTGGAAGAAACAAGTAAATAAAATCTGAGGAAATGGGAATTGAAAATTGAGGGAATGAAATGGAAACACGTGAAATGTTCAAGATGTGAGGCACACCTGCTTCAGCCTGAAATGTCCCAGATTCAAAGCAAAGGCAATTTTCAACCTTCCCTCCGACCCAGGATTTAGTAAAACTCTTGATCCGCCTTTTCACATCTGAAAAATCCTTTCATCATTTTGGTCTCCATCAACCCCAGAGGTTAAAGCTTCCCTTTCAGCTCTGATTATCACAGATGTGGCTCTGTATGAGTGGAGACCCCAGTTTTACTCAGGACTGGCCTTTGCATTCAAACTCAAATGCCTTTTCTTCTAAAGCTCACACGCAGCAATTTGTTTAGCGCTCTGGATATTAAGCATAGCCTTCAGAGAGAACACCTGGGACTTTGCTGAAGCAAGATCACTTTTTAAGCAGAAGAGCCAACTGTCTGTGGCTTCAGCCGGGACGGCGAGCTGTGCTTGCTCGGCTGCTGGGAGGATGAAGGTCTACAAGCAATGCTGCTAGAGGAAACACAGCAAACCTTTCCCCCTGGGAAATGAAATATTACCCCACACGGGCCAACAATAGCAGTGTTGGGTTAATTAGGCAAGTGAATCATTCCTGCTGCCTGGTGATGTCCTACACCCAGATAACCGTGTTTGCTTCTGGGAGCGATCCTTACTAGACCTTTTACTAGAGATCTAACTAGCTGGTAATGGGAAAATACACCACCTGCCTCCATCAGAAGTATTTCTTGACTCCTTTAAGATTAGATTTTTTACCTAGAAGATGTGGTACCTTTTTTGTTGCTGCTTCTGTCACCCTGGAGTAGCTGCCGTGGTCTTGGTGCCATCGTGGTATCTGCGGGAGGGGTCCCCACGCGGAGGCTGGGCTCGTAGCACACTCCACTGGCTGCTGAGGCGGGTGAGCTGTAGCTCGGAGTCAACGTGGAGATGCAGTGCTCTTGGGGGGTTAAGCGGTTCCTGCCATCATCACTGTAATTTACTAGTAGCAAAGTGAAACCTGTATTTTTAAAAAAATCCCCCTTTAAAGCACCTAGCTAAACGACTTTCGTCCCGTCCTGTCACTTCGTACTCACAATCCACTTTCTGTTTCGTGCCTGAGCCACTAAGCTGGGGAGACCGGCCCTCCTCGCACGCTGCTTCGGCCATTCTTGGACATTGCACTCAGACGGGCTCCAGGGAGTTCCCAAAAGCAGCAGAGCTGGCTGTGTGGGGCAACCAGGAGCGGAAACACCAGTGAGAATGAGATGATGACAGTCACAACTCTCCGCCTAAAATTGCATCTCAGTTGCACGAATTGTAGTATCACGGCAACTCTAACTCCTTCCCAGACCTGAGGACTTCACAGAGATGGGGAAGGGACAGAAAGGGAGCCCTGGGTGGGATGTTTTGTGCTCACTGAACCGGGTTATTACTTTCCTGAGTAAATGCAGTGTGGACTCATTGAGAAATAGAGCTGAGCTATTTCACTTTCTACATGGCGGGTGGTTTTCTACTGCACCATGACCCGCAGGAGCTCAGCATCCCCTGTGAAGACCTGACCATCCCTTTTTTTCTGTTTTGGCTCTTTGTACCAGTCCAGCTCCTCCTCCTGCTATAAACATTTCTGGGTGAAGCTTTATTACACACTTCATGGTGCATATATGCTTTTTGACTAACAACTTTTAAAAATGGTATCTGCCTTTTCTTCCTGAATAGGCCCCTTTTACACAGTAACTACCATGCATTTGTGACGGTGAATATGTAAATAGGTGAAAATGAAAATGCATCCACTGTCACACAGAATAACATTGCAGCCTTAAACTTCAGATCCATTCAGGATGATTTGCTAACATTTGGTACTCCAAGCTGAAGTGCCAGAATTGCCTGTCTCATGCAATTTTCAAACATTCCACCCGCACAGAATGAAGAAAAAATAGCTATCTCCAAGAGAGAGAAAACTTCATTTAACATGTTTTACAAAGTACTAAATAGCTTTCCTGTTTCAGATGAAGAGCAGAGAATATATCCTTTGTGCTGTATTTACCAAGTACTTGCAATATCTTACATTCCAGATAGTTTCAAAGATACTATAACATACTGCATTACTATGGTTATTTATCAAAACCACAATCACGTAACTTTGTATGATTTATGAGCTCAGTGGGGAAAAATTTAATTTCTGTTGCTTTTAATTTCTTGAAGAATTGAAATAATTTCCATTAAAATTATTTTGAAAGACTAAAGCTTTCTCTAGTCTGTTTGCTAAATACAATTGCAACTATAGGGTGTTTTGGGTATCATTCAACAAAAAGTTGACTATCTAAGTGTAGTCAGATATCCTTAATCCTAGGACTGGTTCTGCCTTCCGTAATCTGGGTCTCCTGTTACATCAGAGTTTCTTATACATGCAGGCAATTATTTTTCTGTATGTAAAGACATTTATAGAGTGTACTTCATAAAACAGAACTGCTGTTTAATCTGACAGGTGAGGGGTGACTCCCTATAAAGTTTATTTGTCTGTACAACAGCCATGTTTTTACAAAGAAAACCTGCTTTCCACGAATGCAAACCTGAATTACAGAGGAGGGTAAAGGAAAGGCCCAGTAAGCCTTGGAGTCCAGGCTCGGGGCGGGGTGTGTGTGTGTGTGTGTTTGAAGCTCTACAACAATTATTTATTACTAATAAATATTTTATCTGAGCCAAGGAACTGTCCTTACAGTTCATAGAAACCTAGTTCATGAACATGGATAACTGCAGAGCATATACACCATTTTCGTTTATACTACTTTCCTCCAAGAATGCCGTTGCTTTATTGTTGTTTTTTGTTAATAATTTTACTTACAAACTTTTGTGAGAAGGAACCATGGGTTCTCAACGTGGGTGAGAATTCAAAAACCTTTGAGACTACTTTGTATTAGGTAATCTCCCCAAATATCCATGCTTCCTAAAAACATCTGAATTATTCCCATGCCCTTTAAATTGTTTAAATCAAGCAAATTTTCCCTTAAAATAATTAAAGGTTCCATGCCAAATCATTGCTAATTTGCAATTGATTTGTATGTGATGCAGAGTACCTTGGAATGGGATATAAAGGATTGTGTGGTTTTTTCCGTAGACTTGATGTGTTGGATCCAGGACAAAACTTGTAGTCAGGACAACTGACCCTGGAAAATACGGACTTTTCTATGGCAGAGGGAAAGCAGTCTTTTGAATGGGGGATGCTTAGTTTGTGAGTATGACATAGTGCAGACTTCCTTGCCATATTTCCAGCATTTTGTCTTGCCCTCTGGGCTTGAACTACCAGGAGAACAATTTGTCTTGTGATGTTTGGCATTTCTGCTGCTAATGCCAGAGTAAACTAAGGAGAGAAAAGGCAAGTGGAAATTAAAAAGGTGCCACGTGCAACTCAAAAAATAAGGTTGAATTTTAGACATCTTTCATTTAACTCCTCAGTTCTCTAATATCAGCTGAAAAATATGGCGGCCACTTCTGGGGGTAGGTCCCCATGCTATTTGCCGAAACAACCAAAAATCACACGAACACCCTAGAGGGAAGTCCGGTCAGAGGCGACGTGGATCACCTCGAGCTCTGAGCTGATGTGGTGACAGACAGAGCGTTTGGCACCGAGCCGGCGCGTCCTCCACCGAGCCGTGCATCTTCCCAACTGCATGTCCCACCACCTCCCGAGATGGCCCTGCTGTGCTGCTGAGCCAACCCCTC
>NW_009203877.1:0-217 GCF_000690835.1 Fulmarus glacialis
GGGGGGCACAGGTCGTAGCAAGACATCTTTGCGTGGGATCAGACGGTGCTCTGCAAGAGGGCAGAGATTGCAAGAGAGAAGTAGAGATGAGAGCCTGAGGCAGAGGGGCCGGGGCCCAGGAGGGGAAGCGCTCGCAGACTTACCCTGTTCCCAGAGGAGAAGGCGACCAGAGCAGTGGATGGCAGAGCCTGGCAGAGGCCGAGCTTTTATACTGGCC
>NW_009203877.1:378-1533 GCF_000690835.1 Fulmarus glacialis
ACGGGCATCTCTCGGCGGGGGGCTGCGCAGGGCAGGCGGGGGCCCTGCTTCTGCAGCGCCTCGCTGCCTGCCTTGTGCTCTGCCCTGGGCAGACACCTCTGCCCTGTGCCCGCAGGCAGGCTCTGCTGGGAGGAGAGCCGCTGCCCAGCACCGGCAGGGCCAGCCCAGCCGCGCGCTGCTGCGGCTCTGCATTCCGAGGGGGCTCCCAGCTCCCCAGCACCCCGAGGGAGGGCAGCCCCTGCCCACCCCCGTCCCCCAGCAATGGGGCTCCCGGGACACCTGCCAGGGGCTGGCAGGGCTGGGGCAGGGCTGGCACCAGCCTGTGCCACGGGGGACCAGCTGGGGATCTCTGCCCCTTGCACCACGCACCTCGGGGAAGAGCACGAGGGGTCTTTCTCCCCCACACTTGCAGACCTCGATGGCCAACGCCTGCAGAAGGATGGAGGCCGGCTCCGCTGGGCTGGCCAGTGATGCATCGTGCTGAGCAGGCAGTGCCCGAGAGGAGTGCCTTTGATTTGGCATTTCGTAACCTCGCGCCTCTGTAGATAATAGCCACACGGCGTACGTCATGCCATCGCTGGCGTTCGGGAAACCTTTGCAAGGCCAACTTCTTGTCCAGTGCCACGACCCTGGTCTTCCCTGTGGCTCTGCCAGTCGGGCCTAGGGCTGCCCCGAGACCAAGCCCTTGGGGAAGAGCTACGGCACGCAGGGCGCTTGCAGTCAGCCTTTGTCACGCTGCGTGCCCTCTTACACGGCGAGATAATGAAAAGACAGTGGGGCTAATTGGGCCCATTAGGTGGCAGCTGGCAAGCGTCCGAGCAGGGTAATTGCAGGGGCTGATAGAGCGGGTTGGGGCTGGCGAGGAAACGGCGTCAGCAAAACAGCCCCGTGCCACGCAGGGAGGAGGCAGGGGCTTGGCCGCTGCGGGCCACGTGCCCCCAGCGTGGCCAGCTCCTCCCCGTGCTGGCCGGCCCAGCATAAAAGGGCTGTTCTCGGCGAGCACTGGCATCCGCCGCTCCTGCCTCGCTCTGCTCAGGAAAAGGGTAGGTGGGTGCCTGCGGGTCTGTGCCTCGTGTGGCAGGGGCCGGCGAGGGGCCTGCCTGGCCGGGAGAGCTCTGGCGGCAGCGGGCGTGCTGGCAGCAGGCGTGGACGGCC
>NW_009203878.1:0-8642 GCF_000690835.1 Fulmarus glacialis
CCCCCCCTCCAGAAGAACAAGGATGCCGGCGTCGGGGCTGGCTTTCAGGCTCCGGCGTGCACAGGGGCGGCGCGGGCGCTCGCAGCCTTCCTCGCCTGGACATCCTCAGGAAAACCTATTTCCACGCTTTGTGCGATGACTCCGGCATCAGATTATGCTGCACATTTCTAGCTCTTTGTTGGCAGTACACGGCCGCACATGCATGGTACTCGAAAAATCCAGTCAGCTTATTTTATTGATTAACTCTTGACCAGAAATAATTTGTAATTTATTATTTTGAAGCTGTTTCAGTCGGAAAACAAAAATCCTTGCCCTTTTATACCCTTGTTCATCCAGCGAGGTTTTTTCCTCTCCCTGTGGGGTAGAGCTCGCTGGAGAAGGGAGACGTGCGCAGCACCGGGAGCACGGCCGTCTCGGTGGTGCAAAAGGACAAGGATTTAATGTTTCACCTAAACTGGCCTCGCGTTCAGGACAAGGGCTCCGAGCCAGTTAGAGCCACCAGAGGAAATTAATTATCAAGCAAGTTGTAATGATCTGTAATTGAGTATGGCCAGGACACCGGGTTTTTTTTTTTCTTTTTCCAAGCTGGGCGCTTGGACTTGGTTTCCAGTGGAGGGTCTGTGTGTTTTGTGAGTCGCCATTAGGCTGCTTGTTAGCGAGAGGGGCTGGTGCGTGCACGTATACGCACGTAGGTGTCTCTTAATACACGTGTTATCCTATCCCGGCGGCCTCTGCGTGTGCTGAAAACGGTGTTATTTTTTTGGGGGGGGGAGAAGCTGCTGCGAATAAGGGACGTTCGTCCGTCTGTAGCCCTGTGCCGCAGGCTGGGTGGCAACCGCAGATAATCTCTCCCTCTCTGCAGTTGCAAGGTTGCAAAGTCCCCTCGTGCTCACTGCACCTGACTTGTCGGATGTCGGTGGGCACGGCATCTGCCTCTAAAGCTTTTTCCCTTTAAATTGTTAGGCTAGCTGTGCCTTTTTTGGGAAGAAAGGGCTCGCAAAGTCTAAAGGCGGTTGAGGGGTTCTCACGCTGTGTTGGAGCTACCTAACCGCTTGCGTATCTTTATTACGTATGAACAAGAAGGAAGGGCCAGAGTTCACTCCGTCTCGTTTATTCTCTTTGAGAACTGGGCCACGTTGCATCGAAATTTGCCTCCAGATTATATTTACGGTATCTTTTTAATTTTTATTGCATAAATTCAGGAAAACCAGAAGCTGCCTTGTCTTTCTAGCACTTCCACACAGGCGTCCCTACCGAAACAAAGTCGATGTCTGTGAGTCGCGTCCATGCGGTGACAGCGGTTGGAGACCCGTGCCTGGGATCTCACTCTGGGACTCGGCCGCAGTAGAAGGGTGGTTGGGGACCAGAGTCGCGTGTCGTGCCCGACACTGTGGTTTACTCGGTATTTCCTGGGTGTACGCTGCCTAGAAAGGGATCTTCCTCTGCTTGCTGATGGAAGGAGGGGGAAAAGCTGGGCTGTATCCTCGTGCTCTCGACCTTGGACGGGCTGGGGGTGCACCTCGCCGCCGTCCCACTGCAGCCTGCGCGCAGGGCTCCGATTCGGATTAGGGCCTCTGGGAGCTGATGCAATACTAGTCCCAGATGTAATGCAATAAGCCTCTTTGTCCCCTTTATCCAGAGTATTATGTAAATAAGATGGTATTTATGGTGCCAGGTATGTTGTTTTGGGGATGTGTGACAGCATGCGTGTGCAGCTATGCCCTTTGAGCGTTGACGCTGCTGCTTCTGGCCGGCTTCCCCGGCTGGAGGCAGGGACCTGGGGGGGCAGGCAGCGAGCGGGCAGACGCTTGCGGGGAGCGCGTCATGTGCCGGCTCCATACTGAAAGGAGGTGAGGCCACAGGTGACCTTGCTGGGGCTGGTGACAGTTTAACCATGCTCGGTTGCTTGTACACAGTGACCGCAGTGAGCGGATCGGCTTCGGGTAGTCTGCAGGAGATGGGGTGGTTTCCCACCGAGTTTATCTTTGCAGGCTTGCTGCAGAATATGGACTGATGTTTCCCCAACCTCTGGGTTGCGAGAGTTGTGGGTCCGTTCCCAAAGCTGCCCCATATTTCTTTGCAGTTAATGGTGGTTTGTGGAGAGATGTTTTGAGAAGTACCGAAGTCCCCGAAGCACCTGGAGGTGGCCTGGGCTGTCTGGAGTTCTCCCGTGAAGCCTCTTCTGATGCTTCATGGGCACAGGTCAAGCGCGTGTGGGCTCTCTGGGTATGGGGAGAGCTGGTCCCTTCCCCGCGGAGCTTGCCCGCTTATTTGGGAAAGTCATAATTTGGATGCTTGTGCTGCGGTGGTAGTGGCCGGAGGGAGGATGATGCCGTTGCGTGGGGCTGCCTGACTCCAGCAGGGTTTTGGGGATGTAGAGGGTATGTTGAGGAGCTCATCTGGGTGTGAAGGGTCTTTTGTAAGATCAAGGGTAAGTAGATGAGCCGGCTCAGAGCACGCAGCTGCCCTGGGAGCTCATCGGTGGCTGCGTGTAGCTACTGAACCGGAGCTTTGGCCACCCCGGCAGCAGCTGGTCTGCTCCATGTCCCCGTGCCAGGTTGGCTCAGATGAGGAAGGGGTGCTGCTTTGTTTCGGGGAAGGGAAGAAAAAAAGATCCCACCAGGACGTGGCTTCTTTTGCCACGCAATTGCATCGAAAATGCACTTTCCTGCTAACGAGGATCAGCGCCTTGTGGTGCGATGTGGTTTCAGAGGAAAGAGTAAGGTCCTACGGTAAAGAAAATAGGGCATGGCTGCCTGTCTGGGAAACTTGCTTGGCTCTAGTTGCTTGTGAGATTTCTTTTTTTGAATTTATGTCATTTCTTTAAAGGAAACACCTATTTCAGTTCTAGGTCTTGGTGAAAAATCAGTTTTCGAGATGAAACCAAGAGGGTGTTTTGCTTTTGCAGCTTGATGTCCTTCACATGCACAAAAATTACGGATGTAGCTGCTTAAGCGTCAGCTCGGATGTTGTGTGAGGGTGGGGGGTGTGTGTAGAGACAGGGTATAAAAGGATGTGAGTGCATTTTTGCGGATGAATAAGGATAATTTCAGGAGAATCTTGATATTTTGTGTTTAAACATGAAGTGCTCAACTCCCCCGATTCATTTCCTTGTTTATGGAGTAAGAAAAGAAATGAAAAGGAAAGATAACGTTGTCCCTTTATGCCGCTCCTTCCCCGAGCACGTTGTGGACACAGAAGGGTTTTGCGGCATCGAATTTTCCCTCTGAGCCGTTCCTGGTGCTCGGCTGCTCTTCTGAGGGCTGGAAGGATGATATCTTTGTACAGCGCTACGTCACGTGCGACGTCTCTCTTTGCGTGGCTATGCCGATTTATTGATAACAAAACAAGGCAGTTTGAGAATGATTTTAATAAATTTGCTGAGCCCGTTTGGTTTTGATTAAATAGGGCATTTCTGGCTTGAGCAAGTCCAAAGATTTGGCTCGGAGTTATCCCGGTGCTTCTCCAACGGGAGAAAGGGTGGCTCCGGAGGAGTCTGCTTTGCAGCGGGATAAGGAGTGAAAATGAGGTGTGTAATGACTTAGCTAACGTTAACCGCCATGAATTCAATTGAAGAAGTAGCATCTTGCTAATCTCCAGGAGAATTACTGCTCCTTCCCCAAAGATTTAGTAGCTGATGCCATGGTGAAGTTTCTTGTCCTGAAGATCTCTTTATTTTTTGGGGGGGGTTTCGCATCTAATCTGTACCTTCTCTCTGTACCTATCGCCACAAGTAATTAGAAGTGAACTACGACTACCAAAATAAGCCAAATACTTCGATGCATGGTTCTTGCTGTTTTTTAATTGTAGTCCTTTACATGCTGGCTAATTCACAAAATTTGGCAATTTGCAATGGGTCATTAACGTGAATTAGCAACTTTCTGATGTATATCGTAGCTTTGCAAATGTGCTTTATTAATCTGTGAAATACACCTATTTATTAACCCTCCCTGGGGGAAAAAAAAAAAGGGATTTCTTGGCGTGGTACTCGCTGTGCTTGCATTTGTCCCTGTCTGCGTACGCCTTCCCTCCTCCTTTACTTTGCAGTCTGGTTGGTTTTTCCCAAAGTGTTCCCAGGCTGATGGCTTGACAGCAAGAGAGATTACAGCCACACGGACGGTCCTCTGCTGCAAATGAAGCCTTAGCTCGTGTAGCCAAGGTGCCCTAATTGGTTATTGAATGAAGGGAATTAAAGGCATTAGTAGGTGAAGTGGTTAGGAGCGGCAGAGAGATGTTCGTCCTCTTCTGAAGCCTGGGAAACGGCCAAGGCTGCCTGTGCCCTCTTCTCCTAAAAGAAACAATAACGCCCAGAAGCTCTTCCTTCTGTGGGACCAACCTGGGAGCGAGCAAGCGAGCGTCTGTCCGTCCTCTCCGAATTGCGCTGCTGCGTACCCCTCTCCTGTCGAGGTGGGGCTGTGGCTGGGAGCATCGCTCAGCTGGGATCGCTCCGGCGGTCCTCCTTTGGACGGAGAACACAGAAATGAGACCTCGGCTTCGGCATGGAGCCCTCTCTGCGTCTGCCAACGCAGCCGGTGGTTTCCCTTTCCTGCTGTACTTCCGTGGAGGATGATCCTTGTTGGAAACCTGAGTGGCTGCAACCATGGGAGCCCCAGCTTGGGACTGGGACCGCCATGGGGCTACCGCAGGAATACCAGGGTGGCCGGGAGTGAGGCACAGAGCCTCGCCGCCTCCAAAGCCCATAAGGGAAGGGTACAAACGCCGGTTCAGAGGCGCCCGCCCTGCTCCCACCAACGCCCAGGAGCTCGGGCTGCCAGAACTGCGGGTGCCTTTCTGCAACCCTGCTGATGGCCTTGGGCGAGCAGGGGGAGAAGGGCGAGCTCCTTTTTTCCATTTTTCCAGCACTTACTCCAGCAGTTATTTATGCCCGTTGGTTGTCTTTGGTCTTCACCAGCTCTTCTTTCTTTCCATCTCCGTGACTGATGTTTCGGGGATCTTTCCTGGTCACATCCATCTTGCTGCTTCCTCTTGCTTGCCGACTTTCTCGGGCTGCTGGCAGTCTTCCAACCTGTGCAGAGCTTTATCAGAAATTTGGAAGCCTTTTTAGTTATTTTTACGTGCTCTCTACCCCCTTCTAGGTTGCACATGAGGACAGGCCACTGATTCAGATATCTTTAAGCCTCTCGTAAATCAGTTCGCTTCTGCGTTGGGGTTAGCAAGGGTGTAACCAGACCGGTTTTAAATCCGCACGGCTGCTCCACTTTCCTGGTGGAAACCAGCTTTCTGCTCAAGGGACAATCAACCCCCAGGTTTGTCCCTATGGGAAGCATCGTGATGCAGAGCTCAGTGCCAAACAGATTTGCTCAGATATCCCGTTTTGAGTGTTTAATGTTATTTTTGGCAACAGCCAGCAGCGGCATGGCTGGCTGCGTTCAACAAGAATGGGCTTTGCGGTGGTAGGAGAGCACCGGGGCCATGTCTGGCGCTGCCGGCAGCGCCTCCGATGAGCTGTAGCACGCCGGCTTGTCTAGCTTAGACTCATCTGAAGCACTTCCGAGTTAATCCTGGCCGGTTATTGCTCACAGGGTTGCTTTTTGCTTTTGCCACCGTGTAGCTGCCAATGGTCCATGTGTCAGCCTTCAACAGCCAAACCCCACAGTGATGCCGCTCTGCTCCCGCGGCACTGCCCGTGCCTGCCAGGCCCCACCGGGTGCCGTGTGCCGGTGACACCGTGACACCTGCGGTCACGCAGGGTGGCACGTGGGAATGGCGGGGCAAGCAGGGAATGCTGGTTTTGGGTGAAGATGGGGCTGTAATTCTAGTTATTGTTAAATCGTCACGTTCAGGTCTGGGCATGGCAATTACATGGTGGTGTCTTCCAGCACGCAGACACAACGGTGGGGGGTAAATCTCTCTTCAGCATCCCTAATTCAGGATAGATCTGAGAGCTGAGCTTGCAGGAAGGAAGCTGGCTCTGTTGTTTTACCCACCGAATGCTTTTCCTCCCATGCATCTGGGTTTTTCAATTCCTCTTTCCCAGTACAGCTGAATGTTAAAAGAGTGCTGGGCACCGGTTTATGATTACGGATGTGGATCTGAGTGCTGGGGTTGCTGAGAAAGCTCTTGACCATTTTCAGCTGTCAGATTTTGAAGTCTGCAAGGTCATGCTTGCTGGAAGAAGTCTAGCCTGGTGTTTTTGGGTGAGCAGGCTATGGCCAGCCAGCGTCCAGAGGAAGAGCCAAGCCTGAGCCTTGCTGCTACCTGCTCATCTCCGCACTGGAGGCAGAGGCTTGGGAAGGGGACGTGCCTCGCACAGGATGGTGCCGTGAGAGTCGTAACGAAGCGCTGGCATGGCTCTCGTCTGCCCTAGCTGTGCTTGATGCTCCTCTAGTCCGTGCTCCTGCTTTATCCCACCGCTGTGACCCTTCCTGCAAACCTGGCTCCTGCCTGGCAGGAGGTCTGTCAGCTCTCCGTGGGAGGGCTGTGCATGCAGGCAGGTCGCTGGACTTAAAGGGCGGCTACAAAGAGGACGGAGGCTCTCTCTTCACGAGGAGCCGCATGGAGAAGTCAAGGGGCAACGGATACAAGTTGCACCAAGAGAGGTTTCATCTCAACATAAGAAAAAAATTTTTTACGGTGAGAACAATCATTTGCTGGAACAACCTCCTCAGGAGCATGGTAGAGTCCACATCGCCAGAGGTTTTCAAGGTGCAAATGGACAGAGTAGTAGATGATCTCATCTGGGCTCCCTTTCCCACGAAAGGTGGGACCAGGTGACCTTTCCAGGACCCTTCCAACCTGGGCTGCTCTACAGTTCTGTGACTTGAACTGTAGAGCAGCCGTGTGTTGACACGTACGTTCTGGCTTCTGTGTAACAATGGTGCTTGCTCGGCTTCCCGCTGGAGAAGTGATTCCAGCAGCGCGATTCAGTGGAGAGCAAGCGGGAGTACAGAGAAGGTGACGTTTGCCTGCTGTCCTTCATGGGAACGAAATGAAGTGACGTTTGGTGCCTTCGTGTGGGTCTGTAGGTATTGATGTGCCTTCTGCTTGAGCTGAGGACCTTGAGTGATGTTTCTCTCACTGTTCGTTTTCTTGAAATATGAAGCTCTGGACTGCCCTGTGTGTTGGCGGAGGAAATCTGAGTCGCGTTTTATTCGGTACAGAGGTAGGTAGCTTGAAAAAAATGCCAGGGTTGAGAGACATCAAAATCAAATAATTGTAAATCTGAAGAACTGTGGGCTCTTGGGCCATGAGCAAATGAAAAATTGAGACTTTGGTGATGATACTTCCAAGAGTGACGGGAGGATTAAAGAGGAACTTGTTCCAGTTTTCCCTATTTCGCGATATAAAGGAAGGCCTGAAACGTTTCCTCCTTTTTGTTTTCCCTCTTTTTGTGTACCTCACATACCGGTGATGTTGCCGCCGGTTGTGTTTGGCTTGTTGGGAGTTGAGGGAAGCAAGGGGTCTGCCGGGGCTGGCTTTGGTGTCGAGCTGTGTTCAGAACGTTGGGTTTTTCAGCCCTAGATCGAGTTTCTGCTCGACGTCTGTTTGGCGTCGAGGTTAAAGAAGTGTCAATAAGAAGCAAACGCTGAGTTTTAGCTAATCTGGTGAAGTGTTTTCTTCAAACACAGCCAGGCTGAGATCTGGCACCGCGTGCCCTTATCTTGTATCTACAATTTTGCTGGACTTCTTTGTGTGCCATAGTCTTGCTGAATGTTGCTGTAAAGGTCGTGTTTTAAGGTCATGGGCAGATGGGGGTGGACGTGAGGTTGAATTTTGATCCGAGCTGCATCTTTTGACTGATGATGAATGTGAAGTTGATGCTTGAGTGTGTATTTGGTAGCAGGTGGGTGTTGTGACTGATAAATCTCCCGAGCTTTGCTCCAGGTAGAGTGATTGCCTGGCCACCCCTACGCCGAAGAGGTCTTTGCTGACCTCTCCCATCTTCCTCCGTCTCCAGCCTATTCCAGTGACCTCGTCTGTCCTGCTTTTGTAATGCCTGGACTCAAATATTTCAGGCTTTTCTCAAGAATGCCAACAAATGACTCATGACTCGAACGCTGCCCTGTGTCAGGTTCATCTCCAGCGTCAAGGCTCAGCCTACAGAAACTTGGAGTCCCGGCGTAAGTTTCTCGATGGCTCTCTGGGTGCTCCGGTTGCAGTGCATGCTGGAAGATGTAGTCTTGGTGGGGTGCACCTCCATATTAAAAAAAAAAAAGAAGGGTGGCTCCATTTTATTCAAATTGGGTTCAGCCTTCTCCCTCCTGGCAGCTCGCCGGCGCCGTCCCGCTCGGCCCCGAGAGCCACCGAAGTTCTCCCGGCGCCTTGTGCGAGCGAGGAGGTGGGAGCGCAGCTCCTCCATTCAAAATCTTGCTTAATTCCACATTGAACAGCTTGTTTGGAAGCCCTGCGCTTCGGCGTGTTTTGCAACAGCTCGGACTCCCGCCGGGCAAAGGCGATTGAGGGATCCTGCCCCTGTTGGGTGGCAGTTCTGGAGGGTGTCATGGTAAATCTCCTTTGTCTGCTATGGCTTGACTGATCTGATGTATGGGGGAGAGCAAACCCTCCTCCCCTGCGTGATTTCTTGAGCTGAAAGCAGCAAGTGAGTGAGGAAGCTCCTTTGTGCAGATTTCTCCGTCTCCTCTTGTGCGTGCCAGCTGGCTTGCGTTCAACATTTCTCTTTT
>NW_009203878.1:9055-9278 GCF_000690835.1 Fulmarus glacialis
CAGCCCACCTTCTCTTCCGTGGTGGCTCCCCCCCCCGGCTGCCGGCGCTGCCTTTGCCTCCCCCTGGGAGGGAGCGGAGGGGTCTGTCTGCTCCTGGCCGGGGCAAACATCTTGCCAAAACCCTCCACTCCCTGCCTTGTGCCCCGCCGGAGGAAATGCCGCGTCCTGGAGATTCCTCCTCCCCCCCCCCCCCCCCCCTTTTTCCGCCCCTTCTTTCGCGCCT
>NW_009203878.1:9300-17120 GCF_000690835.1 Fulmarus glacialis
TGCAGTCGGTCATGTCTGGAAGCCACCAGAGGCTGATGCTGGAGCACTGCAGGCTGGAGCACATGGGTATGAGACAGGCTCCCTACGTGTGGGCTGGTTGTTGCCAGGAGAAGAGCTTTCTCCTGCATCTCGCCGCCCTTGGGCGTTCAATCCTTCCCTGCTTTGGTTTCTTGGCCTCCGGTAACTGGTAGAGAAAGCCGGAGCGGCGCGGGCTCAGCGGGTTTGCTGCCGAGCATCCTGCGCATGTTTTAGCACAAAGAGCCGGGGGCTCGTGCGGTTTCCTCACTCCCTTTTTGAAGGCGAGCTATTCTGTTTGAATAGCTTTCTCTAGGCATGTTTGCAGCTCCGAAAGTGAACTTTCAGGTTTGTCTCTTAATACGGTTGGCTCCGTCCCAGCCCGTAGATGTGGATTGTAGAGGTCTCGGCACCTAATGGAGTTGAATTATTCATGTCTGGTGCTGTGTGTGTGCAGCATTCCCAAGCAGAAAGCTGTCTCCTTGTAGGAGCTGCGCTCCAGGACTGCTCTTAAAACGCTTTGTTGGCAGGTCTCCAGGCCAACAAGTGAGCACATGCTTTTCATGTTGCGCGGGGATCAATCCCGCGATGGCAGGAGGTAAGGGGAAGGACACGTTTATAGCTGAATCAATCTCCTCGGTCTGTTTTCTGAGATGCCGTGATTTGTGGCGGCATTACTCCCCCCGGCAAGAGAGCGGGGAGGATCTGGATAGCACCCGCTGCTTCTCCAGCTTGGGCAAACCAGGCGGTGGGAAAGGGACCTCCTTCTCTGGACCGTGGGCTGCGGTAGCCAGGGGTTCCCATCCGCCGAAATAGCAGTGGCATGTCGGGGGTCCCTGGGAGTCTTGCTTGGGAGAGGGACCCGAAATGCTCCTCTGGCTGCAGAGGTTGAGCCTGCGAGGGTGGTCTTTGGAGAGAAGAAATGGGGAATCGGGATGGGAATTGCGGGGAGGGGCTGTTTGAGCTGCGGAAAATGCTTTTAGAGCCAATGGGTGACTTTTGGGGATCCCCCCCGGATCACGTACCAGGGTCCTAGCCTTCAGCCCCGGGCTGGAAGGAGCCAGTCCCTGCCCCGGTCCCTCTTCCCGCAGTGGCACGTCTCGAGCTCCCTGCCCCGCTCTCGATGCGCCTTTCCTCCGCTCTTGCAAATCCAGCCGGTTCTCGTCTGTCCTGTTTGCGGTTCCCTTCCCTCTGCATTAGCAGAGCTCGGGCTCCCTCGACGCCTCCTCTGTAGGGTGAATGTTTTTTCTCTTCTTGTTTTCTAACCCTTTGATTGTTCCTGGCTCTCTAATCACTGGGGACCCAGCGGACTTCTGGGCTCCTTCTTCCTTTTGTTGTGGTAGGAATTGGCAAACGCTGCTGCTGTTTGCATAGTTTCAGACCAAAGTCCTGCTCATCTGCTCTCCTTATTTCATATATATAAATAATATTTATGTATATGTGTGTGTGCATGTATATATGCACGCTTAAAACAGCAAGGCGAGCTCCCCGGTGCGAGCTGAGAGCCCGCCAAGCCGGCGTTGTGGAGGCGTTGCGTGGAGCAGGTGATGCTGTGCCTGTCGCAATGCAACCCTGCGGATTGTCCGTCGCCTTCCTGCAACTGTGAGGCCAGATCCTGGTCCATCTGTCCCTCTGATCTGAGCTGGACGTGGCCCTTTGCATGCTCCAACCTTGGGTGGGCAGCTCTTGGAGGCTGAGCCTCGTCCTCTCCCGGTAGCTCACGTATGTTGGTTCTGCGCAGCAGCACCGTGTCCCCGAGCCCTGTCCGGCGGGGTTGTGGCTGGACGCTGTGCCTCAACTTTGGGCTGGGAAGGGGTTGTTACCAGCTAAAAATCTGGTTTGTCCACCTTGTGACCGGCTTTGCCCATCCGGACAAAGGAATCGCCGTGGATCCGCGGCACAAAGGGAGCTGGCTGTGGCAGCGCGCACCGGCTGAGGAGGTCTGCGGGGCGGAGATGAGATGGTCGCTGCTGATCGCCGACCCCGTCGGCAGTTCGGAGAGGGGCTCTGGAGGGGCAGGTTGGTGGGGTTGGGCTGGACGCCCCGGCTCGGGGCTGGGGAGCGGGTGCCAGGGCAGGAGGAGGAGGAAGAGGAGGAGGCGGCGGCGACAGAAACACGCAGGGCGGCTTTGGGAAGCCGTTAGCGACTCTAGTGCACAAAGTGATCTCCTGATTCGGCACTTTCTCTGCTGCTGAAATGAGAGGTCAGTGCTTTTCATTTCCAGCTTGCATGCTAGCCCCCAGCTCCTGGGGTTAAAAATATCCGTAATGACCTGTCAGAGAGCGGATTATTAGCTGTACAGAGCCGAGGATGCTGTGGGGAGCAGATGGAAAATGGTCTGGCTGCGGCAGCCTGTCTGATGAAAGAATCCCTGGCATTTTTACAGTGTTTGCATCTCTGGAAACGCACCATGAAGCTGCGTTCCAGGCTTCTGCCTGCTGGGGTTTGAAGAAATTTGTGTGTGTGTGTGTGGGGTTTTTTTTTTCCACCCCCCCCTTTCTCATTTCTCTTTAAGTCACCTGTTTTTGAAGTGTTACTCGTAAATAGTACCAGGAGCTGGCAGGCCAGGAGCTCGGGGAAGGGGAGAACAGTGCTGCTGGAGAGGAGCTTCGTCCAAATGGGTGGCCAAGGATTTCTGAAGAGATCTGGAGAGCGGGCGGCTGGGGCCGAGTAGCTGGCCGGGTGGCTGCTGGGAAGAAGCTGTTTCATGTGTTAATGATGTCTCGTCAGTGTAATTGCCACGAGCTAATCTCAGCGAGCAACTCTGACGCTTCTTCGGGTTGCACGTGGGTGTCTTTTTTGTTTTCCTCCCCCCGTCGCTGCCTCTGGGGACAGGGCAGCGTACAGTGCCTCTGAGAGCAGGGAGGGCGAGGGGCTGGGAAGCCGGGAGGAGAAATTTTCGGCTAGCTGGGGTTGTCCGTGATGCGGGCGGGTATGGCTGGTCCCTCTCTTCCCAATTAAGACCAGGTACCCGTGGAACTGTGCCTCGGTTTCCCATCCTTCGGAGCCTGCTACATGGCTCATCATGCTGGCGGTGATGGTGGTTTAATGTCCTAAAGCTGGGTGCCGTGTTGTGTTGCCTGGAGGTACAGGATGGAAACCCGGCGCTTCCCGCTGCTGTTTGGCCTTCGGTGACTTCGGTCCCGAGTGTCACAGGCGCTCTGAATCTCGGGATTTATTTCCCACCGAGGCACTCAACTTCCCCGGCGAGTGGCTCTCGTCCCTCGCAGCGAAGCTGGCGCGGAGAGGAGCCCTCCCCCCGGGTGGCATCGGCAAAAAAAAGGAGAGGAATCAATCCTCCCTCCTAGGGGCAGCGCTCGATAATTCAGAGGGAAACGGCAAGTGGGGAAACGTGTGAGTAATGTCTTGTTGGAGCCGAGAGCCGTGACCTGCCAGGGCCGGTATTGATCGAGGGACCAGTGCCAGATGGCTGCTGCTGCGGGGACGGCCAAGGAGCAGCCCCCAGCCCGGGGGGGTGGCAGGAGGATGCTGCTTCGCGTCGTGCGGTGGGGGATTTGGGAGGTTGGGGGCTTTCACCCTGCCTGGGACTTCTCCTGCCTGCACGTGTGGCTGCCGGTGAAGGCAGATCTGCCTGCCCAGGGCTCTTCGTGTGTAACCCTTTCTCTTTGCTCTCCCTTCCAGCAGCGATGCCGTCACCTGGGCAGACCCTGACCGCTGAAAGCCCCCCGAGGACGTAGGTGACCCCCAGGGCGTGGAGGCAGGGAAGAGCCTTGAACCGTGAGGGGCTGTTAACTCTAAGATGTCCTTGAGCAGCGGAGCTTCCGGAGGGAAAGGAATCGATGCGAACCCGGTTGAGACGTATGACAGCGGGGATGAGTGGGACATTGGCGTAGGGAATCTCATCATTGACCTGGACGCTGATTTGGAGAAGGATCAGCAGAAATTGGAAATGTCGGGCTCCAAAGAGGTGGGGCTCCCGGCACCCAACGCGGTGGCAACCCTACCGGATAACATCAAGTTTGTGAGCCCGGTGCCGGGCCCGCAGGGCAAGGAGGGCAAATCCAAGTCGAAAAGGAGCAAGAGTGGCAAGGACAGTGGCAAGCCAACCCCGGGGACCTCCTTGTTCACTCCCAGCGAGGGAGCTGGTGGCAAGAAGGAGGCTCAAGGACGCTCTGGGGACGGCGCGAACTCGGGCAGCTTGGTGCCCACCGTCACCCCGAAGGGCTCGGAGAAATCGGCCAAGGCGTCTCGCAGTGTGGCCGGCTCCAAGAAGGAGAAGGAGGGCGGCTTATCCAAAAGCAAGAAGGAAAGGAGTGAGGGTGCGGGGGCTGCGGCGGAGAAGGAGCCCAGCGTGCTGCAGCCCCTGGCCCTGGCGGTGAGGGTGGGACAGTACGATGGGGGCCAGGGGACAGAGCCTGCTGCTGCCGAGCAGCTTGGGAGTATAGCTATTGACACGGGAGCTGCGCTCAATCCCTTGGGAGTTAAGTCGGAGCTGGAGGACGGGGAAAGTGAGTGCCGACAGCTGAAAAAGGTGAAGTCGGAGAAGGTAAGAAAGGTGTTGGGGCGTGGGTGGAGGTGGCGTTGCCGCTTGGCTCTGGCGGTCGCTCCTGCGCCGGGACGTGCCGCTGTGGGTGACGAGGGAGCTGGTGTCTGGTACCGTTGGGGGCCAGCACTGATGTATGGCTGGTGCCTCCTGGTTCTGGCGTGAAGATGGTTTGGCCGCGTGATGTGCCTGGGTCTGGACGTGGCGATGGGAGGGCACCGCTCGAGATGTGCCTGGCTTCTGGGAACCGTGAACCAGCAAATTTCTGGCAGTCACCGTGCATCAGGGTACCATCCTGCTGCACCCTCGGGGATTTGGTTTCTTTGGCGCTGCGGCTGTGCCGGGCGGTCCAAGCCTCTCCAGCTCCTGTCACGCTGTGGGAGAAGCCTGGGCTGGTGGTGAAGGTGATGTCCCTGTCCTGTGCCCGCTCCAGCTCCCGACAGGACAGGGCAGTGTCTGTTGGCTGCTGTGCTCTGCTTCCCGGTTGGCTTCACCTTGCGTGTCAAAGCTTCCTGCAGCTCCCAGAGGAATTCATTTCTCTCTGGTTGCATCATTTGCAGAGAAGGAGACCTTAGCTTGTTAGTAAATGCGGGATCTGTGTGGGTGCGCAGGCAAGCACAAGGTGCAGGGTTGACAGGAGTTACCGCCTCGTTTCTTGGTCTGCCGTTGGTACGTGGGCTTTGTCCCACTTGTGGTTACGATCAGCCTCGGGCTGACGGGTTGCTGTGGGTGATTTTTTATGTGTTGCTCCTCCGCTAACATGCAGCAGCGATGGTGAGTCGGCAAAGCTGCCCTTCCAGGTCACCGGGAGCGCGAAAAGCCTCGCCAGTGGCATGCAGCCGACGGGGTGAACGACCGTCTGTCCGTCCGAGCGGCATTTGGTTCTGGGTGGCAGCGCAGCCGTTTCTGGATACGGCCGCTGGAGTGGCAGCTCGGTTAGCTTCTTTCTTAGTTATCGCAGCGGCTGACGTGATTTCTGCGGGCGGATGGGGGAAGACTTTGAGCGCGTGGAGTTCTTGCGC
This sequence comes from Fulmarus glacialis, assembly GCF_000690835.1. Taxonomy (NCBI): domain Eukaryota; kingdom Metazoa; phylum Chordata; class Aves; order Procellariiformes; family Procellariidae; genus Fulmarus; species Fulmarus glacialis. The sequence goes on from NW_009203878.1 coordinate 14,842, forward strand.
TTGGAGCAGAAGCTCCTCCACGCTAGCTGCATGCCTGGTGTCGCCAGCCCGTGCCCGTGAAGCCACGCGTTTGCTGTGCACAGGGTGAGCATCACGAGCGTGTGCGTTTGGGGTGGCTCATCCCTATTGCCGTCAACACGTGCCGGGGTGTTGGGAGAGCGGCTGGGGGGGGATCAGGGGGGGTGTGTGCTGCCGTGTTTGCAGCCGGTGGCTCCCTTGGATGATTTCTGCTTTGGCGTGGGGATCACGGTGCTGGGCACCGGGAAGGGATGGGTGCGGGGCGTTCAGTGGATTTAGGAGAGTTGCTGAGACCAGGGAGATGTTGGCGAGATGTATTTTTTTTTCCATCTGCAAAAAGATAGAGCATATACAGAGAGAAGGGTGGTGGGGATGGTCAGCCATGGATGGCTCTGGGAGAAGAGCTGCTAAGTAGGTCAGTGCTTCCTCCACTCGAGAGGAGGACTCCTGGGGCAGGTGACTGAAGCCTGTAAAATTAAGGAGTGGTGTGGAGACGGTGTGTTGTTTCCTTGTCCTTTCTGGCAGCAGAACCAAAGTGAATGAAACCGGGAGGAGGAGCAGATGCTCTTTTGCTTGATGGACTTGAATGCTGCTGCAAAAAGCTGCGGATGCTGAAAGTTCACCGATGCTCTGGGGCACCTGGGTGGGTTTGTGGAGGAGGAACCCATCGTGGGGGTGTACAGGGCAATGTCTTTTGGCTTAGGAAAAGCCTGAGGAGGGCTGGAGCTTAGGAAGTGGCTTGGGAAATATCTCAACATGCTTGGCTGTTATGTTCCTTCATAGCCATCTGCTGCTGGCCGCTGTCAAAGCCAGCACGGGAGCTGGCTGGACCTTTGGTCGTACCCTGCATGGCTTTTCCTGTGTTTTTACTATGAAAGATTTATTTATTTCACTGATGCAGAAACCCTCTGCAGGTAGAAATGCCAAAGTGAGGTGGGGATTATGAAGACAGAGACCAAACATCCAAGACATGGACATTGAGAGGCTGGAGGAGTGGGCCCATGTGAACTTCATGAAGTTCCACAAGGCCATCTGCAAGGTCCTGCACCTGGATCAGGGCAATCCCCACTATCAGCGCAGACTGGGGGGTGATTGGATTGAGAGCAGCCCTGCGGAGGAGGACTTGGGGATACTGGTGGGTGACAAGTTGGGCACGAGCTGGCAATGTGCTCTTGCAGCCCAGAAAGCCAGTCGCATCCTGGGCTGCATCACAAGCAGTGTGGCAGCAGGTCGAGGGGGGTGATTTTCCCCCTCTACTCCATTCTGGTGAGACCCCATCTGGGTTATAGAGGGCTTGTAAGAATGATGGCGAGAGACTTTTTACCAGGGCCTACAGTGACAGGACAAGGGGTAGCGGTTTTAAACTGAAAGAAGGTGGGTTTAGATTGGACACAAGGAAGAAATTTTTTACGATGAGGGTGGTGAGACACTGGAACAGGTTGTTCAGAGACGTTGTGGATGCCCCATGACTGGAGTGTTCACGGTCAGGTTGGATGGGGCTTTGAGCAACCTGATCTAGTGAAAGATGTCCCTGCCCATGGCATGGGGTTGGACTAGGTGATCTCTGAAGGTCCCTTCCAACCCAAACCGTTCTGTCATCTCTGTACGGATACCCCGTGAGGACAGTTCTGCCGTTTTACTTGTCCAGATTGAGGGACAACCACATCAATGAAGGCTCAGCCTGGAGGGTTGAGCCCTGTTTTGAGAAGTGATTTAAGGTCTGGATCTGCAGGAAAGCGCGTTGCGTTTGCGCTCAGGAGGAAACATTGGCTGTGTTTTGTCAGCCTCCTGGGGGCAGCTAGATGGCTTGCTTTGGGTCGGGAAAGCCATGGGCGAGAAGAAAGGTGTCTGCGTGGCGGGGGGAAGGAAAGCAGTTTTATTTCTTGAGGAGGAGCCTGAGGATTGGCTGGGGCAGGGTGGAGGATGGAGGGGATGAGGTGGAGGTGAGCAGTGGCTTTGGGCTCTTCCTGTCTCCTGAAAGCTGCAGAGATGCCCCAAAAATGGCATGTGGAGTCCAAAGGGCAAGCAAAGAGCGGAGGTACCTGACGGCTGTGGGAGGGCAGCTCCTCTGGGGACTGCATCGGGGGGACGAAGGCGATGGGTTCCTGCAGGCCTGGGGACAAACCCTGCCTGGGAAGCGAGAAACTTGCTCAGACCGAAACAGGAACAGCCACAACATGACTCACCCCAACCTTTGGTCTCCGGCAGCTTGTCCTTTGCTTAACCCTGTGCTGCTCCTGCTTCTGTTTCGGGCAGGGAGG
>NW_009203879.1:0-368 GCF_000690835.1 Fulmarus glacialis
GCCTGCCTCCCCCGGGACACCGACCACCGAAAATCCCGCTTTTCCGAGGTGAAAATCCTCCTGGATCATCTGAGATTAACCAGTGTCTCCCCCCCCCTCCCCGCCCCGCATCCCGGAATTTGCCTTCCATCATGAGGTTGCTTAAAAAATAAGTTTAAAACGCCTGTTTTCCTTCAATAACGCCCCTTTAACTGCCCGTACGGCAAATGACTGACGCTGTAAAAAATAAATGTGGGATGAGACGGGTACAGAATCCCGGGCTGGAGGCAAAGGCTGCGTGCCTTCAAATGGAGGAGCCAGCATTTCCTCAGTGATTTCAGAGGCAGTTCCGAAAAAGCTGGGATGAATTTCTCTCTTTCTTCCCTCCA
>NW_009203879.1:737-1040 GCF_000690835.1 Fulmarus glacialis
TTTCTTTTTCCTTTCCAAACAGTGTTCTCTGCATTTCGAAACTCACAGGAGATTTGTAGAAACTAGCGGCTTAATTCTCCAGATATAAATAATAAGCAAATCAAAATATAAAATGCGACGGAACGGAGATGCCCAGGGTAAAGGAAGGTCCCTCAGCCTGTCGCCGTGCAGGCTATTTTCCATTTCTGGCCATTCACAGAAAATAAATGAATGAAAAATAATAATAATAATAATAAATCCTGGTAGCTGAGGAATTAATGAGGGATGGGGCAGAGGAATGCGGAGAGCAGCGAGCCCGGACGG